>NC_042996.1:13484566-13578570 GCF_901001165.1 Salmo trutta | reverse complement strand
GGTTAGTACAGTGGTGAACCTATAGGTCTTCAGTGTGTGACAGGTTAGTACAGTGGTGAACCTATAGGTCTTCAGTGTGTGACAGGTTAGTAGAGTGGTGAACCTAAAGGTCTTCAGTGTGACAGGTTAGTACAGTGGTGAACCTATAGGCCTTCAGTGTGTGACAGGTTAGTACAGTGGTGAACCTATAGGCCTTCAGTGTGTGACAGGTTAGTACAGTGGTGAACCTATAGGTCTTCAGTGTGACAGGTTAGTACAGTGGTGAACCTATAGGTCTTCAGTGTGTGACAGGTTAGTACAGTGGTGAACCTATAGGTCTTCAGTGTGACAGGTTAGTACAGTGGTGAACCTATAGGTCTTCAGTGTGTGACAGGTTAGTACAGTGGTGAACCTGTAGGTCTTCAGTGTGTGACAGGTTAGTACAGTGGTGAACCTATAAGTCTTCAGTGTGACAGGTTAGTACAGTGGTGAACCTATAGGTCTTCAGTGTGTGACAGGTTAGTACAGTGGTGAACCTATAGGTCTTCAGTGTGTGACAGGTTAGTACAGTGGTGAACCTATAGGCCTTCAGTGTGTGACAGGTTAGTACAGTGGTGAACCTATAGGTCTTCAGTGTGTGACAGGTTAGTACAGTGGTGAACCTATAGGTCTTCAGTGTGTGACAGGTTAGTACAGTGGTGAACCTATAGGTCTTCAGTGTGTGACAGGTTAGTACAGTGGTGAACCTATAGGTCTTCAGTGTGTGACAGGTTAGTACAGTGGTGAACCTATAGGTCTTCAGTGTGTGACAGGTTAGTACAGTGGTGAACCTATAGGTCTTCAGTGTGACAGGTTAGTACAGTGGTGAACCTATAGGTCTTCAGTGTGACAGGTTAGTACAGTGGTGAACCTATAGGTCTTCAGTGTGTGACAGGTTAGTACAGTGGTGAACCTATAGGTCTTCAGTGTGTGTGACAGGTTAGTACAGTGGTGAACCTATAGGTCTTCAGTGTGTGACAGGTTAGTACAGTGGTGAACCTATAGGTCTTCAGTGTGTGACAGGTTAGTACAGTGGTGAACCTATAGGTCTTCAGTGTGTGACAGGTTGGTACAGTGGTGAACCTATAGGTCTTCACTGTGACAGGTTAGTACAGTGGTGAACCTATAGGTCTTCAGTGTGACAGGTTAGTACAGTGGTGAACCTATAGGTCTTCAGTGTGTGTGACAGGTTAGTACAGTGGTGAACCTATAGGTCTTCAGTGTGTGTGTGACAGGTTATTACAGTGGTGAACCTATAGGTCTTCAGTGTGTGACAGGTTAGTACAGTGGTGAACCTATAGAGCCTTCAGTGTGTGACAGGTTAGTACAGTGGTGAACCTATAGCCTTCAGTGTGTGACAGGTTTAGTACAGTGGTTGAACCTATAGGCCTTCAGGTGTGACAGGTTAGTACAGTGGTGAACCTATAGGTCTTCAGTGTGACAGGTTAGTACAGTGGTGAACCTATAGGTCTTCAGTGTGTGACAGGTTAGTAGAGTGGTGAACCTATAGGTCTTCAGTGTGTGACAGGTTAGTACAGTGGTGAACCTATAGGTCTTCAGTGTGTGACAGGTTAGTACAGTGGTGAACCTATAGGTCTCAGTGTGTGACAGGTTAGTACAGTGGTGAACCTATAGGTCTTCAGTGTGTGACAGGTTAGTACAGTGGTGAACCTATAGGCCTTCAGTGTGTGACAGGTTAGTACAGTGGTGAACCTATAGGTCTTCAGTGTGTGACAGGTTAGTTAGAGTGGTGAACCTAAGGTCTTCAGTGTGACAGGTTAGTACAGTGGTGAACCTATAGGTCTTCAGTGTGACAGGTTAGTTACAGTGGTGAACTATAGGTCTTCAGTGTGTGACAGGTTAGTACAGCGTGTGAACTTATAGGTCTTCAGTGTGTGACAGGTTAGTAGAGTGGTGAACCTATAGGTCTTCAGTGTGGACAGGTTAGTACAGTGGTGAACCTATAGGTCTTCAGTGTGTGACAGGTTGGTACAGTGGTGACCCTATAGGGTCTTCAGGTGTGACAGGTTAGTACAGTGGTGAACCTATAGGTCTTCAGTGTGTGACAGGGTTAGTACAGTGGTGAACCTATAGGTCTTCAGTGTGTGACAGGTTAGATACAGTGGTGAACCTATAGGTATTCAGTGTGTGACAGGTTAGTACAGTGGTGAACCTATAGGTCTTCAGTGTGTGACAGGTTGTACAGTGGTGAACCTATAGGTCTTCAGTTTGACAGGTTAGTACAGTGGTGAACCTATAGGTCTTCAGTGTGTGACAGGTTAGTACAGTGGTGAACCTATAGGCCTTCAGTGTGTGACAGGTTAGTACAGTGGTGAACATATAGGCCTTCAGTGTGTGACAGGTAGTAAGTGGTGAACATATAGGCCTTCAGTGTGTGACAGGTTAGTACAGTGGTGAACCTATAGGCCTTCAGTGTGTGACAGGTTAGTACAGTGGTGAACCTATAGGTCTTCAGTGTGACAGGTTAGTACAGTGGTGAACCTATAGGTCTTCAGTGTGTGACAGGGTAGTACAGTGGTGAACCTATAGGTCTTCAGTGTGACAGGTTAGTACAGTGGTGAACCTATAGGTCTTCAGTGGTGTGACAGGTTAGTACAGTGGTGAACCTGTAGGTCTTCAGTGTGTGACAGGTTAGTACAGTGGTGAACCTATAAGTCTTCAGTGTGACAGGTTAGTACAGTGGTGAACCTATAGGTCTTCAGTGTGTGTGTGACAGGTTAGTACAGTGGGTGAACCTATAGGTCTTCAGTGTGTGACAGGTTAGTACAGTGGTGAACCTATAGGCCTTCAGTGTGTGACAGGTTAGTACAGTGGTGAACCTATAGGTCTTCAGTGTGTGACAGGTTAGTACAGTGGTGAACCTATAGGTCTTCAGTGTGTGACAGGTTAGTACAGTGGTGAACCTATAGGTCTTCAGTTTGTGACAGGTTAGTACAGTGGTGAACCTATAGGTCTTCAGTGTGTGACAGGTTAGTACAGTGGTGAACCTATAGGTCTTCAGTGTGTGACAGGTTAGTACAGTGGTGAACCTATAGGTCTTCAGTGTGACAGGTTAGTACAGTGGTGAACCTATAGGTCTTCAGTGTGCAGGTTAGTACAGTGGTGAACCTATAGGTCTTCAGTGTGTGACAGGTTAGTACAGTGGTGAACCTATAGGTCTTCAGTGTGTGACAGGTTAGTACAGTGGTGAACCTATAGGTCTTCAGTGTGTGACAGGTTAGTACAGTGGTGAACCTATAGGTCTTCAGTGTGTGTCAGGTTAGTACAGTGGTGAACCTATAGGTCTTCAGTGTGTGACAGGTTGGTACAGTGGTGAACCTATAGGTCTTCACTGTGACAGGTTAGTACAGTGGTGAACCTATAGGTCTTCAGTGTGACAGGTTAGTACAGTGGTGTGAACCTATAGGTCTTCAGTGTTGTGTGTGGACAGGTTAGTACAGTGGTGAACCTATAGGTCTTCAGTGTGTGTGTGACAGGTTTATTACAGTGGTGACCTATAGGTCTTCAGTGTGTGACAGCGTTAGTACAGTGGTGAACCTATAGGCCTTCAGTGTGTGACAGGTTAGTACAGTGGTGAACCTATAGGCCTTCAGTGTGTGTGACAGGTTAGTACAGTGGTGAACCTATAGGCCTTCAGTGTGTGACAGGTTAGTACAGTTGGTGAACCTATAGGTCTTCAGTGTGACAGGTTGTACAGTGGTGGTGAACCTATAGGTCTTCAGTGTGTGACAGGTTAGTAGAGTGGTGAACCTATAGGTCTTCAGTGTGTGACAGGTTAGTACAGTGGTGAACCTATAGGTCTTCAGTGTGACAGGTTAGTACAGTGGTGAACCTATAGGTCTTCAGTGTGTGACAGGTTAGTACAGTGGTGAACCTATAGGTCTTCAGTGTGTGACAGGTTAGTACAGTGGTGAACCTATAGGCCTTCAGTGTGTGACAGGTTAGTACAGTGGTGAACCTATAGGTCTTCAGTGTGTGACAGGTTAGTAGAGTGGTGAACCTAAAGGTCTTCAGTGTGACAGGTTAGTACAGTGGTGAACCTATAGGTCTTCAGTGTGACAGGTTAGTACAGTGGTGAACCTATAGGTCTTCAGTGTGTGACAGGTTAGTACAGCGGTGAACTTATAGGTCTTCAGTGTGTGACAGGTTAGTAGAGTGGTGAACCTATAGGTCTTCAGTGTGTGACAGGTTAGTACAGTGGTGAACCTATAGGTCTTCAGTGTGTGACAGGTTGGTACAGTGGTGAACCTATAGGTCTTCAGTGTGTGACAGGTTGGTACAGTGGTGAACCTATAGGTCTTCAGTGTGTGACAGGTTAGTACAGTGGTGAACCTATAGGTCTTCAGTGTGTGACAGGTTAGTACAGTGGTGAACCTATAGGTCTTCAGTGTGTGACAGGTAGTACAGTGGTGAACCTATAGGTCTTCAGTGTGGACAGGTTAGTACAGTGGTGAACCTATAGGTCTTCAGTGGTGACAGGTTGGTACAGTGGTGAACCTATAGGTCTTCAGTGTGTGACAGGTTAGTACAAGTGGTGAACCTATAGGTCTTCAGTGTGTGACAGGTTGGTACAGTGGTGAACCTATAGGTCTTCAGTGTGTGACAGGTTAGTACAGTGGTGAACCTATAGGTCTTCAGTGTGTGACAGGTTAGTACAGTGGTGAACCTATAGGTCTTCAGTGTGTGACAGGTTAGTACAGTGGTGAACCTATAGGTCTTCAGTGTGTGACAGGTTGGTACAGTGGTGAACCTATAGGTCTTCAGTGTGTGACAGGTTAGGTACAGTGGTGAACCTATAGGTCTTCAGTTTGACAGTTAGTACAGTGGTGAACCTATAGGTCTTCAGTGTGTGACAGGTTAGTACAGTGGTGAACCTATAGGTCTTCAGTGTGTGACAGGTTAGTACAGTGGTGAACCTATAGGTCTTCAGGTGTGACAGGTTAGTACAGTGGTGAACCTATAGGTCTTCAGTGTGTGACAGGTTAGTACAGTGGTGAACCTATAGGTCTTCAGTGTGTGACAGGTTGGTACAGTGGTGAACCTATAGGTCTTCAGTGTGTGACAGGTTAGTACAGTGGTGAACCTATAGGTCTTCAGTGTGTGACAGGTTAGTACAGTGGTGAACCTATAGGTCTTCAGTGTGTGACAGGTTAATACAGTGGTGAACCTATAGGTATTCAGTGTGTGACAGGTTAGTACAGTGGTGAACCTATAGGTCTTCAGTGTGTGACAGGTTGGTACAGTGGTGAACCTATAGGTCTTCAGTTTGACAGGTTAGTACAGTGGTGAACCTATAGGTCTTCAGTGTGTGACAGGTTAGTACAGTGGTGAACCTATAGGTCTTCAGTGTGTGACAGGTTAGTACAGTGGTGAACCTATAGGTCTTCAGTGTGTGACAGGTTAGTACAGTGTGAACCTATAGGTCTTCAGTGTGTGACAGGTTAGTACAGTGGTGAACCTATAGGTCTTCAGTGTGTGACAGGTTAGTACAGTGGTGAACCTATAGGTCTTCAGTGTGTGACAGGTTGTACAGTGGTGAAACCTATAGGTCTTCAGTTTGACAGGTTAGTACAGTGGTGAACCTATAGGTCTTCAGTGTGTGACAGGTTAGTACAGTGGTGAACCTATAGGTCTTCAGTGTGTGACAGGTTAGTACAGTGGTGAACCTATAGGTCTTCAGTGTGTGACAGGTTGGTACAGTGGTGAACCTATAGGTCTTCAGTGTGTGACAGGTTAGTACACTGGTGAACCTATAGGTCTTCAGTGTGTGACAGGTTAGTACAGTGGTGAACCTATAGGTCTTCAGTGTGTGACAGGTTAGTACAGTGGTGAACCTATAGGTCTTCAGTGTGTGACAGGTTAGTACAGTAGTGAACCTATAGGTCTTCAGTGTGACAGGTTAGTACAGTGGTGAACCTATAGGTCTTCAGTGTGTGACAGGTTAGTACAGTGGTGAACCTATAGGTCTTCAGTGTGTGACAGGTTAGTACAGTGGTGAACCTATAGGTCTTCAGTGTGTGACAGGTTAGTACAGTGGTGAACCTATAGGTCTTCAGTGTGTGACAGGTTAGTACAGTGGTGAACCTATAGGTCTTCAGTGTGTGACAGGTTAGTACAGTAGTGAACCTATAGGCCTTCAGTGTGTGACAGGTTAGTACAGTGGTGAACCTATAGGTCTCCAGTGTGTGACAGGTTAGTACAGTGGTGAACCTATAGGCCTTCAGTGTGTGACAGGTTAGTACAGTGGTGAACCTATAGGTCTTCAGTGTGTGACAGGTTAGTACAGTGGTGAACCTATAGGTCTTCAGTGTGTGACAGGTTAGTACAGTGGTGAACCTATAGGTCTTCAGTGTGTGACAGGTTGGTACAGTGGTGAACCTATAGGTCTTCAGTGTGTGACAGGTTAGTACAGTGGTGAACCTATAGGTCTTCAGTGTGTGACAGGTTAGTACAGTGGTGAACCTATAGGTCTTCAGTGTGTGACAGGTTAGTACAGTGGTGAACCTATAGGTCTTCAGTGTGTGACAGGTTAGTACAGTGGTGAACCTATAGGTCTTCAGTGTGTGACAGGTTGGTACAGTGGTGAACCTATAGGTCTTCAGTTTGACAGGTTAGTACAGTGGTGAACCTATAGGTCTTCAGTGTGTGACAGGTTAGTACAGTGGTGAACCTATAGGTCTTCAGTGTGTGACAGGTTAGTACAGTGGTGAACCTATAGGTCTTCAGTGTGTGACAGGTTGGTACAGTGGTGAACCTATAGGTCTTCAGTGTGTGACAGGTTAGTACACTGGTGAACCTATAGGTCTTCAGTGTGTGACAGGTTAGTACAGTGGTGAACCTATAGGTCTTCAGTGTGTGACAGGTTAGTACAGTGGTGAACCTATAGGTCTTCAGTGTGTGACAGGTTAGTACAGTAGTGAACCTATAGGTCTTCAGTGTGACAGGTTAGTACAGTGGTGAACCTATAGGTCTTCAGTGTGTGACAGGTTAGTACAGTGGTGAACCTATAGGTCTTCAGTGTGTGACAGGTTAGTACAGTGGTGAACCTATAGGTCTTCAGTGTGTGACAGGTTAGTACAGTGGTGAACCTATAGGTCTTCAGTGTGTGTGCCAGGTTAGTACAGTGGTGAACCTATAGGTCTCCAGTGTGTGACAGGTTAGTACAGTGGTGAACCTATAGGCCTTCAGTGTGTGACAGGTTAGTACAGTGGTGAACCTATAGGTCTTCAGTGTGTGACAGGTTAGTACAGTGGTGAACCTATAGGTCTTCAGTGTGTGACAGGTTAGTACAGTGGTGAACCTATAGGTCTTCAGTGTGTGACAGGTTAGTACAGTGGTGAACCTATAGGTCTCCAGTGTGTGACAGGTTAGTACAGTGGTGAACCTATAGGTCTTCAGTGTGTGACAGGTTAGTACAGTGGTGAACCTATAGGTCTTCAGTGTGTGACAGGTTAGTACAGTGGTGAACCTATAGGTCTTCAGTGTGTGACAGGTTAGTACAGTGGTGAACCTATAGGTCTTCAGTGTGACAGGTTAGTACAGTGGTGAACCTATAGGTCTTCAGTGTGTGACAGGTTAGTACAGTGGTGAACCTATAGGTCTTCAGTGTGTGACAGGTTGGTGATTCTGAAAGGAACCGTAATACCAGCGCACTCATGTAAGAGGGAGCACTTTTAGTAAAACACAAAGGGCCAGTGGTGTAGTGGAGGCTATACGCAGGTATAAACCGTATGTACACTTTTCATTCAGTGGGAATTGCATATACTGACTTCTTAATCCCTACTGATGCGTATCAAAGTAGTGTAGTGGAGGTATATGACTTATCAGTTATGTAGTACAATAGGGAAATCATGCATAAAGTAGCCTACACAATCGCAACGCACGTGAAGTGTACAGTATTCTTCTGTGCCGTGCACAGCGGAATATCATGTGCAGGCAGGAAGTGTGCAGCTCAACGTGTTTTGGCATGGAGCAGCTCACAGAAGAATGACATTGGTAGCGGGTAGGGTAGGTAAGACATTTCAATTTATGATATCTAGCAGTAAATGCTAACTAAGGCAACAATGGGCATGTAAACCTGGTATAAAGAAGTTACGTCCGAAGTGTTGGCTGGTATGCTATTTGTGATGCACAATTGTCAACATGCGCTGTTTGCATCAGGGGCGTAGACATGGATGGGCCTGGGTGGACAGAGGCCCACCCAATGGGGAGCCAGGCCTTGACAGGCCCACCCAATCAGATTGATTTAGTTTAAGCATTGTTGTGGACTTAGAACATCACATCTTAGTATATTTTTCTATTTGAACATTTAAGAGTGAAAATCTGTCAAATCTGTAAGAAAACTCATAAAAAACTGAGAGAAACGGGGTGCCTTTCCTTTGCTGGGCTGGCCATTTGAGAATGATTTGGCAAAATGTTAGCTTTCCCACTTCTCCAGAAACCACTACACCACTGCATAGGGTCGATGGAAAGACAGCAGTCACACACAGCATGATGTTAAAGTTGAAGCAGTCCATAAACCAGTAGGTCCCATTCATAAAAATACAAAAACAAAAACATTAAGCATTTCCCAACTGACTATTACTTCCCGTTGCAAAAAAACATTTCACGTTTAGCACACAAAGTAACCGGTGACCTAAAGTATAAAGTGTAACTGACAGAGTTGTAACTACTTTGCAGATATGAAATGAGCAGAAAATTAGAATATCAGTCAAAAATATCAAATTCACAGTTTATGCTACAAAACCAACTTCATAAGAGGTTTAAAAAATAGACTATTTGACTCAACGTTCCATGACATAGAGTAAGGCATTGTTGGCAGAATATATGGATGCAGTTCAATGCATGATTAATATAATTCACCGATACATTTCTTGGTAGTCCAAAACATATTGCTGTTAGGTTGTAACTTACAGCTGCCCTGGTACATTAAATCGCTGCCTCCATTCAGGATTTCAGTTTCAATGACTCAATATTCTGGACAAAAAAATGGACGAATGTAACTAAGACTGGGAATGTCAATACAATCAAACTAGCAAGATGATCACAGGTCAGTCATAACGTGGCTAATAGGCTAGAGTATCTATTTATGTAGCAAGCTAAAAACACAGAGCCTAACATTAGCTAGATAGATAGCAAGCTAGCTGCTAGGAGGATGTCATGTCATCCCATTAGAGGAGTGGGTGAGCAACTGACTTTGTCCCCTCATATCGTTTTTCAGTGGCTGTACACAGCTAGAGATGCAGGTGTCATTTGGTAAGCTAGCAAGAACAACTCCAGTTAGCATATATCTTGCATTTGCAAATTCACTCTGGCTATCTGGGCTCCCAAGTGGGGCAGTGGTCTAAGACACTGCATCTCTGCTAGAGGCGTCAATACAGACAACCTGGTTCGAATCCAGACTGTATCACAACTGGCCGTGATTGGGAGTCCCGTAGGGTGGCGCACAATTGGCCCAGTGTTGTCTGAGTTTGGCTGGTGTAGGCCGTCATTGTAAATAAGAATTTGTTGTTAACTGACTTGCTTAGTTAAATAAAGGCTAAATATAAACATCTACTCTGATTTCAGAGCACTCTCCTCTGAGTGTGCCATAGTGCAGAACAAGTGATGAATTTACAAATGCGCAATACTCACTGAATATGACCGGTGTAATTAAAACTGGAAAAACGTAATAGCTAGTCAAGGTGAGTAAAATGGTCAGAGTGAGTTGTTCTCTCATTTGTGTCTGGAAGTAGAAAGCTAGGTAGCTTTAGCCAGTTAGCTTGGGTGCTTGATTGGGACAAGCATGCATTGACAGGCAAGCTGCAGAAGTACTCGGAGGCTACAATTCCCCATCGTTTATCAGTGCAATTTTGACGGCCAACTAGCTGAAAAAGTTTAATGTTCCTTGGTTAGATTTTAGCTCATCTTGCTCTGGCTTGCATGAGTTGTTGATCTTGTTGTTGATGTGCATAACTGAGGGGGAGAGAGCAGACCTTTTCATGGTGGTTTGATCAAGAGGACTGTAAAGTTCCCAAATGTAACAGGACTCCCGTGGTGTTTACATATTTGCAGAAATCCATTCAGGTGTATTTTGTGGCATTTGGTGAATGTGTTCTAATGATCTAAAGTCGCACTGTTGCTACTGACTGTAAACACAGTCCAGTTCAGTGTGAATGATGGAAGGTCCTACTGACTGTAAACACACAGTCCAGTTCAGTGTGAATGATGGAAGGTCCTACTGACTGTAAACACACAGTCCAGTTCAGTGTGAATGATGGAAGGTCCTACTGACTGTAAACACACAGTCCAGTTCAGTGTGAATGATGGAAGGTCCTACTGACTGTAAACACACAGTCCAGTTCAGTGTGAATGATGGACGGTCTGTGTGACAAATGGCTTGTTGGTATAAAAGTCTACTGTAGCTCTGATTGGCTATAGCCCACCGGTCTGTGTTGACTCCGGTCCTGGACAAGACAGATGTTTTTATTCGGTTTTATTTACTGCAGTGTCTATTAATTGTCCAAACGCACAGCCGCTTTCCAACTCTATATTACTATAGACTTTTCACAAATGCCTTAGTATACGTCATTGTCAAACATTCTAAGAATCTATGAAAACGTGAAAATGACCATATCTAAGTGGTCACTTGTCAGAATGTAATTTTTAAATGTGTCATATTCTTCCTGGGGGTGTAAATGTCATGTTGCTAAAACGCTGTCAGTTCCACTTTAAATGCAACAATGTTCAACACACACACAAGTTATTTTCAAAGAGATGGCTAACAACAGAAAACACACTGCAATAAAAAAAAACACAGTTCCACTCACCAGATGATGCTCATTATTCTTGAAAAGAGAGAAGCTAACAATTTAGCAACAACAGCCTCTTTGATAACACCTGCTGGCCTTCAAGAAGGCAGTAGTTTTTGTAAAAACGGTCCCACCCATTAAGTCAAAATGTGATTGGTTGATTCCACTGTCACTCCACACAAATTTGGCCCTAATACAGTTGAATGGCATATGCCTTTATCTGGCTTCTGATGGCCTAGCCAATGGCTGACTTAGCTAGCTAGATGTATCTCCCCAGAGACAGCAAAGAAAAATCCTCATTGGTGTTAACCCTCAGTGTTAACACTTCCCTTACCAACAAAAACTGACAAGATTAAATCAGGACATCATTATTATTATTATAATCATTATTTTATAAATCCTTATCCCTTCTTTGAAGGCCAATCGTTCCCCACTGTATTTGGGTTAGTAATAATTTGTAGAATGGCTCTATTTTCCTCAGCATGCGTTTCTTTATTATTTTTAATGTCTAAAGAATCTATATTGTTCTGAAATATGAACACAGAAATACTGGACATTTTGAACTCTTATTATGGTGGCGATTTGACAAAATTACAATCATGGTCTTTAATTTGACCTGCATTTTTCTGGTCTCGGTCTTGACTCTGTCTCAGACCCCTAGTCACCCTCCCGATCTCGGTCTTGACTCGGTCTCGCCCCTCCTCCGGTCTCGGTCTTGACTCTGTCTCAGACCCCTCGTCACCCTCCCGGTCTCGTCCCGCCTCCCGGTCTCGTCCCGCCTCCCGGTCTCGGTCTTGTCTCTGTCTCAGAACCCTTGTCACCATCCCGGTCTCGTTCCGCCTCCCGGTCTCGTCCCGCCTCCCGGTCTCGGTCTTGTCTCTGTCTCAGACCCCTTGTTCCGCCTCCCGGTCTCGTTCCGCCTCCCGGTCTTGTCCCGCCTCCCGGTCTCGGTCTTGACTCTGTCTCAGAACCCTTGTCACCATCCCGGTCTCGGTCTTGACTTGGTCTCGCCTCTCCTCCGGTCTCGGTCTTGACTTGGTCTCGCCTCTCCTCCGGTCTCGGTCTTGACTTGGTCTCGCCTCTCCTCCGGTCTCGGTCTTGACTTGGTCTCGCCCCTCCTCCGGTCTCGGTCTTGACTTGGTCTCGCCCCTCCTCCGGTCTCGGTCTTGACTTGGTCTCGCCCCTCCTCCGGTCTCGGTCTTGACTTGGTCTCGCCCCTCCTCCGGTCTCGGTCTTGACTTGGTCTCGCCTCTCCTCCGGTCTCGGTCTTGACTTGGTCTCGCCTCTCCTCCGGTCTCGGTCTTGACTTGGTCTCGCCTCTCCTCCGGTCTCGGTCTTGACTTGGTCTCGCCTCTCCTCCGGTCTCGGTCTTGACTTGGTCTCGCCTCTCCTCCGGTCTCGGTCTTGACTTGGTCTCGCCTCTCCTCCGGTCTCGGTCTTGACTTGGTCTCGCCTCTCCTCCGGTCTCGGTCTTGACTTGGTCTCGCCCCTCCTCCGGTCTCGGTCTTGACTTGGTCTCGCCTCTCCTCCGGTCTCGGTCTTGACTTGGTCTCGCCCCTCCTCCGGTCTCGGTCTTGACTTGGTCTCGCCCCTCCTCCGGTCTCGGTCTTGACTTGGTCTCGCCTCTCCTCCGGTCTCGGTCTTGACTTGGTCTCGCCCCTCCTCCGGTCTCGGTCTTGACTTGGTCTCGCCTCTCCTCCGGACTCGGTCTTGACTTGGTCTCGACTCTCCTCCGGTCTCGGTCTTGACTTGGTCTCGCCTCTCCTCCGGTCTCGGTCTTGACTTGGTCTTGCCTCTCCTCCGGTCTCGGTCTTGACTTGGTCTCGCCCCTCCTCCGGTCTCGGTCTTGACTTGGTCTCGCCTCTCCTCCGGTCTCGGTCTTGACTTGGTCTCGCCTCTCCTCCGGACTCGGTCTTGACTTGGTCTCGCCTCTCCTCCGGTCTCGGTCTTGACTTGGTCTCGCCCCTCCTCCGGTCTCGGTCTTGACTTGGTCTCGCCTCTCCTCCGGTCTCGGTCTTGACTTGGTCTCGCCTCTCCTCCGGTCTCGGTCTTGACTTGGTCTCGCCCCTCCTCCGGTCTCGGTCTTGACTTGGTCTCGCCCCTCCTCCGGTCTCGGTCTTGACTTGGTCTCGCCTCTCCTCCGGTCTCGGTCTTGACTTGGTCTCGCCCCTCCTCCGGTCTCGGTCTTGACTTGGTCTCGCCCCTCCTCCGGTCTCGGTCTTGACTTGGTCTCGCCTCTCCTCCGGTCTCGGTCTTGACTTGGTCTCGCCCCTCCTCCGGTCTCGGTCTTGACTTGGTCTCGCCTCTCCTCCGGTCTCGGTCTTGACTTGGACTCGCCCCTCCTCCGGTCTCGGTCTTGAATCGGTCTGGCTTTAGGTGGTCTCGAACACAGCAGTGAGTACACTACTGCTGGTTTTGTGAATGAGTGTTTTGCATGAGCCCAATTCTGATCTTTTTTTCACTAATTGTTCTTTTGACCAATCACATACGCACCGAAAAAGACCTGATGTGAAAAAGATCTGAAGTGAAGAGACCTGCTGTGATTGGTCAAAAGTTGGTCTGCTTGTCTAAACGCAGCCTTAGTGTGTGAGAACTATGCTCTGCTCTTTGATCCTCTTCCTGACAGCACACCAACAGGGACAGCCAACCACACGCCACATCGCTAGCCCTCACAGGCCCTACGCTATGAGAATCACAATACACACCACTACTGCTACACTTACCATCCCATACACAGGCCCTACGCTATGAGAATCACAATACACACCACTACTGCTACACTTACCATCCCATACACAGGCCCTACGCTATGAGAATCACAATACACACCACTACTGCTACACTTACCATCCCATACACAGGCCCTACGCTATGGGGATCACAATACACACCACTACTGCTACACTTACCATCCCATACACAGGCCCTACGCTATGGGAATCACAATACACACCACTACTGCTACACTTACCATCCCATACACAGGCCCTACGCTATGGGGATCACAATACACACCACTACTGCTACACTTACCATCCCATACACAGTCCCTACGCTATGGGGATCACAATACACACCACTACTGTTACACTTACCATCCCATACACAGGCCCTACGCTATGAGAATCACAATACACACCACTACTGCTACACTTACCATCCCATACACAGGCCCTACGCTATGAGAATCACAATACACACCACTACTGCTACACTTACCATCCCATACACAGGCCCTACGCTATGAGAATCACAATACACACCACTACTGCTACACTTACCATCCCATACACAGGCCCTACGCTATGAGAATCACAATACACACCACTACTGCTACACTTACCATCCCATACACAGGCCCTACGCTATGAGAATCACAATACACACCACTACTGCTACACTTACCATCCCATACACAGGCCCTACGCTATGAGAATCACAATACACACCACTACTGCTACACTTACCATCCCATACACAGGCCTTACGCTATGGGAATCACAATACACACCACTACTGCTACACTTACCATCCCATACACAGGCCCTACGCTATGGGGATCACAATACACACCACTACTGCTACACTTACCATCCCATACACAGGCCCTACGCTATGGGGATCACAATACACACCACTACTGCTACACTTACCATCCCATACACAGGCCCTACGCTATGGGGATCACAATACACACCACTACTGCTACACTTACCATCCCATACACAGACCCTACGCTATGGGGATCACAATACACACCACTACTGCTACACTTACCATCCCATACACAGTCCCTACGCTATGGGGATCACAATACACACCACTACTGCTACACTTACCATCCCATACACAGACCCTACGCTATGAGAATCACAATACACACCACTACTGCTACACTTACCATCCCATACACAGGCCTTACGCTATGGGAATCACAATACACAACACTACTGCTACACTTACCATCCCATACACAGTCCCTACGCTATGGGGATCACAATACACACCACTACTGCTACACTTACCATCCCATACACAGGCCCTACGCTATGGGGATCACAATACACACCACTACTGTTACACTTACCATCCCATACACAGGCCCTACGCTATGGGGATCACAATACACACCACTACTGCTACACTTACCATCCCATACACAGGCCCTACGCTATGAGAATCACAATACACACCACTACTGCTACACTTACCATCCCATACACAGGCCCTACGCTATGGGGATCACAATACACACCACTACTGTTACACTTACCATCCCATACACAGGCCCTACGCTATGGGGATCACAATACACACCACTACTGCTACACTTACCATCCCATACACAGGCCCTACGCTATGGGGATCACAATACACACCACTACTGCTACACTTACCATCCCATACACAGGCCCTACGCTATGGGGATCACAATACACACCACTACTGCTACACTTACCATCCCATACACAGGCCCTACGCTATGGGGATCACAGTGCTGATACGAAGCTCAAACCTGTCCATACACATGGGCATCACAACACACAGCTAATGCTAGGCTAACCCCTCCCATACACAGACTATATGCTATGGGAATTGTAATATAGACTACTACTGTTATTCTAAGCTTGAACCTGCCCATACACAGTGCACTCCCTTCATGCTAGACCAAGACCTTAACCATCCCAAACACAGACAACACCATATGAAAACACCTTTCCAATGGAATGCAATCATCAACCCCTCTGCAAAGCAATGCATTCTACCAATTCCTCTCAGGGTTAAAAATAAAAATACATGGTACCTGTGCAGCATAACGGAAGTGAGATGGATGGACAGTAGGACTAGTCATTCACACACGTCTCAGAAAATGAAGAATTGGAAACTGTAATTGTGTGTGAAGCAGTGATTCTACATGACTCAGCAGTTCCTCTGCTCCTTATACTGCTGACTGTGGCTTAATGGTCTACAGCTGAACTGTCTGCTACCTACACTGGAGATTACTATTTCATTTATAATGACTTTCCTTCTTTCTCTCTCCCTCTCTCTCTCTCTCTGTCTCCTTTCTCTCTCCCTCTCTCTCTCTCTCTCTCTCTCTCACTGGCTCTCTGACTGGCTCCTGCTTCTCCATCTCTCTCCCCTTCTCTCTCTCTTTGATATGTCTCTGTCATTCTGAAGTAATGTTACTCAAGTCATGAATAGTGAATTGTTTTAAAATCGTGAATGTTTTCTTTAAATGCTAAGCTGGTTTCTCCTTGAGCCTACTTTTGGCAGATGACGTAAAACTGTATGAATTAATTAAGAACTCTTTTTTTTGGTTACTTAACATGTTCTTCTCTCTGTCTCTCTTTCTCCCCCTCTCTTCTCCCAGGGTGCTGTTTTGTCACGTTTTACACACGGAAAGCTGCCCTTGAAGCCCAGAATGCATTACATAACATAAAGACCTTAACAGGGGTGAGTAGGTGTTCTCGTTTCTCCTCGGCCCACGCTGCCCTGCTGTCACGCAGTGTCAGTGATATCTCCCATTACTGTCACGTCACACACTGTGGCTGTGTGTGTGTGTGGGGGGGGGGGGCCTTTCCTCGACCAATCTCCTGCTGCTGTCCTCTGTCCATGTGTGTATATTAACCCCAATTTGAGGGATAGAAGAGCAATAGGATTTTGTCTCGGCTCCCCTCCCAGGTTCTGGAAGTCTCTAACTGCTCCTCTGGGTTTAACAGGCCCTTGGACCACGGTTACTCCTGCTTGGGGTGTTGGCAGGCTGCAGCCTTGGCTGTTTTGAGGCTCTGGAAGCATATTGATTAGAGGGAAGGGAAGTCTGTACACTGTATTTCCTCTGGTTAGTGGATGGACCTATTGGGTTAGAGAGGGTGGATATGAGGGTGGATATGAGGGCGGATATGAGGGCGGATATGAGGGCGGATATGAGGGCGGATATGAGGGCGGATATGAGGGCGGATATGAGGGTGGAGGGCGGATATGATACGTCACATGCGCTAAACATTTTAGGATTAGGGGAACGTGAAATTACCGCCCTCCTTCATTTCCTCTGTCCCTCTGCCAACTCCTCCTCCCTCTGTCCCTCCTTTCCCCAGGCAGGTAAAACCAACACACACAGGGCTGAATCAATAGCACCATAATCAAATCCATTTGAGCGGTTTTGGAAGGTGATGATTAACTCATTTAAAATGGCCTCCTCTGAGATCTCAACGGCAATGCAGCACTGCAGGCATGTTTAAACCTGATGGACTTTAATAAAGTACTGACTGACCTTCCTCTGGGAGGAGGGAGGGAGAGCTGGAGGGATGTCATGGGAGAGAGAGAGTCCATAAATGCTTTAATATTGAGTGGAGGTAGAGCGGTGGACAGAGAGGTGAGCTAAGGAGAGGACGGAGTGATGAGGAAAGGAGAGAGGGAGAGCACAGTTCGCTTTAGGGCAAGGCAATAAACGAGTTCAGCTAAAAAACAATAGGTGCTTATTAGCTCTCTGTCTCTCCCTCTCTTGTAAAAGGCAGTAGAACAATGTTTATATTGGCTCTCTGTCTCTCCCTCGTTCATTCTTGTGCTCTAAACTGTAGGCCCTGACAGGGTGAGATCCAATCACAATCACAGCAGTTGGACGGTAGCCATATTGGACGAGAGTGGCTGGCAAAGCTGAACGGTGGCCATATTGATTTAGGGCACACACAGGAACAGTTGAATGGCTGCCATGTTTGTGTAGGGCGTTGAGTGTGAACAGTCTGGAGAGAATGTGGTAGTGAGTGTAAACGTGGATGTTCTGTACAGCCCTGTACTCCTATACTCCCCCCCCCCCATCTCCAACACGGTGTTCAGAAAAACAAAGGCCTAGACTGAGAGCACAGGTTCCTGCCAGCCACATATTGGAGTGACACACTTTAGAAAAGCAGCCTCTCTCCTCTGCCAACTCCCTGCCTGTCCGTCTCTCCCTCCCCTCTCTCTCTCTAAGCTTCCAGCTTTGGCAGCAGACTGCAAGTGCTGTGTGTTATGTGTGTGTGTGCGTGTGTGTGTGTGTTTCCGTGCATGTGTGCTGTGCTTGTGCTATGATGTGTTAATGGAGAGCTTGCTTAAACCTGCACAGGTCAGAACAGGGACTGGACGTATGCCTAAGTGATTCCCACACACACACACACACACACACACACACACACACACACACACACACACACACACACACACACACACACACACACGCAAATACTGTATCTCCTCCCCTCCCCAAATCTGCCAAGTAGCTTTAGATGAGTGAAAGGGGGGGGACTGTTTTAGAGGAACAAAAACGTAGAGTTTTTCTAATGAACAGCTAATGATGCTCTGTGGACTGTGGGTGGGGGGTTGGAGGAATGGGGGTGGAGGTGGCTGGTCGGGGCACTTAGCTGGGGGGGGGACCGCTTCTCTGAGAGCCTCTAATGTCACCACTGAGCTGTGCTTTAAACTGGCCCCAAAACATCTATCTACTGAAAACATGCCCTCAGCTCCTTCTGCAGATATTTAACAACATAATACCCTCCCCTGCTGCACAGCCATCCGCAGTCTGGACCTCCACACACACACACACACACACACACACACACACGCTTAGTCACACTACACACACACACACACGTAGTCACACTACACACACACATAAACACATCCGCACGCACACACACTACACACACGGCCACAAACACACACTCCTGCACCCATAAGTAGTCACTCACTACACACACACACACACACACACACACACACACACACACACACACACACACACACACACACACACACACACTCATTACATACACACTAAAGTAGTTACTCTCTATACAACCACAAACATAAACACAATTACTCCCCTCTGCACACACACACACACACACACACACCAGATCTGGGTTAAAATACATGTGTATTTGTTTTTAAAATACTTTTTTCTGTGTATTTTAGTATTTTTAAATACACAGCCCAAAACACAATTTTATTTGAGTCGACCAAATTGTATTTGAGAGTATCTTCAAATACTTCATATAAATACTACTTTCAAATACCTGGGTTTAATGCATGGGAGTGTATTTGAGTATTTGAAATGAAATACCTGAATTAGTATTTGAAAACAGGTCTGACACAAATACAAATGTGAGTTAAAGCCTGTCGGCCCATCCGCCAGACAAGGTTGTCTGAGATTCTCCACTAAATTGAACTCTTACATCAGCGGCTGACAGATGTCTAAATGGGTGGTGTCTCCCCACGCCAGTGCCCACAGCACAGCACAGACTGCCTGTCACACACACACACACACACACACACACACACACACACACACACACACACACACACACACACACACACACAGTCTGGCTGGTGTCTCCCCACGCCAGCGCCCACAGCACAGACTGCCTGTCACACACACACACACACACACACACACACACACACACACACACACACACACACACACACACACACACACACAGTCTGGCTGGTGTCTTCCCACGCCAGCGCCCACAGCACGGCACAGACTGCCTGTCACACACACATACAGTCAGTCTGTGTGGCTGGGGGGGAGGAGGAGGGAGAGAGGACGTGTGAGAGCTAATCTAGGACACGTCCTTTCTAGTGCCCTCCAGCAGCTCTCTCTCGGTCCATTTCTCCATCTCTCCCTCTCTCTCTGTGTGAGAAATCCGCTGGATAAAAACACCTTTGATTCATAGTTTTTCTTCCAAGGATATTTCATTCTCACTGTGTCGGGGTGAGACGTGGGGGGAGAGGAGGGGAGGAGGGGTGAGTTCAGACGTAATCAGTCGAGCCCCGTGTCCTTGATGAAGGCTGATCAGAGTGCTGCAGAGCGTCAAGTTTGATAAGGAGAGTGGGGCTCATTAAAAAGCTGCACTTCAGAGACCACACACACACACTTTGACACACACACACTTTGACACACACACACTTTGACACACACACACACACTTTGACACACACACACTTTGACACACACACACTTTGACACACACACACACACTTTGACACACACACACACACACACTTTGACACACACACACACACTTTGACACACACACTTTGACACACTTTGACACACACACACACACTTTGACACACACACACACACTTTGACACACACACACTTTGACACACACACACACACACACTTTGACACACACACACACACACACACACACTTTGACACACACACACACACACACTTTGACACACACACTCAGGTCCCAACCTTGTCAGCCTTTCAGATGGTGAGGTAATTATTATACTTCAATGTCACATGAGTACAGACTTTTCCTGCAAGGAATGGCCCATCAATTGGAAAGGCCAAAGAAATGAACCCACCCCCCTACACACACACACACACACACACACACACACACACACACACACACACACACACACACACACACACCAGTAGTCACAATACTAATCAGGAAGAATTCAGGACTGAGTTAGGAGAGGCTGAGCCTGGGCAGGTGTGAACTGGAAGAAATCACAACAGTCAGAGAGGGTGTCAATGCGTGTTGAAGTTAAAGTAGGAATGGCATGTCCCATCACATTGGGCTCTGTCTGTGTTGTTTGTTCAGGTGTTGACACGTTTCACGTATCCCTGCTCTATCACCAAAGGCTTTCAGAACGCCACTTATGGAACAGCAGAGAGAGGAGTCTGGCACCCTCTCTGGAAAAAGGGATGAGGTAACAATCCCTGGACTGATAGCTCGGGTGCGTCCTAATTGACACCCTATCCCCTATATAGTGCACTACTTTTGACCAGGAACTCTAGGGAATAGGGTGCCATTTTGGACGCAACCCCGGAGTTACCTTGTGTAAGAATATGACAGTTCTTGATGCTGCATGGGGTACCAGAGGATATGTGCTATGAACAGTGAATAACCATGGAAATGTTTGTGTGGTCCTCTGGTTTGAAACAGCTGACATTTCAGAGTGGTCTCGAGCTCTGACACGCAACTGACTATTCTGAGGAAGGAAGAGCAAAGTGTGTGTTTGTGTGTGTCTCATCTTTTAATCCTACTCAATACACACATTATACTTACCACTAGACTAAGTAAACAGCAAGTTACCCATTCCTCATTGCTAATGTCACACACACACACACACACACACACACACACACACACACACACACACACACGCACTTATACACACACCAAGCCAATCCCACAGCGCTGTGTCATTACAGACGCTCATTATAGAAATCAATTTAATTAAGGGCTGTAATTGCCGGAGTGAAGCCCAAATGCTATGGCAAACAGGGGCTGGAGAAAGTAATCCCCATCAACATTACGCCAGCCTCCCGCCCGCCAGCCTCCCACCCGCCAGCCTCCCGCCCGCCAGCCTCCCGCCCGTCTCAGAGTGTGTACACTTATATAACGTAAAAAAAATATGAATTGCTTGTTTCAAATTAACTTCCTCTCCTCAGCAGGCTGGTTTGAGAGAGGAGAGAGCTGTGTAATGAAGGCTAACTATGTTAAATACTGTGAGTACTTAGCACTAGGACCTTAGCGAGCTACGCCACATAGCTAATGCAACATTCCCCCAGTCACTCAGCACCCAGGCTTGGGGTTAATTGTTTACTAAGGGAAATAAGTGGGGATAATGTGGGGTAACTGTGTGAGAGAGGTAGTGGCGACGAGAGGGAACATAGAAGGCAGAAATAATTGTGTGTTAGGGTGAATTATAGATGTCTAGTTGTATTAATGCTTGTCGTGGGTGTGTAGGGAAAGGAAAGGGCTGGAATGCAGATGGGCACAGAATGTATGTTTGTCTGTAAAAAATCATGTTGAAAGAGTCTGTGTGTGTGTGTGTGTGTGTGTGTGTGTGTGTGTGTGTGTGTGTGTGTGTGTGTGTGTGTGTGTGTGTGTGTGTGTGTGTGGACCACAGTTATTGACTCCCCACTATGAGGACCATCTGTCTGTCTCTGTGTCACTGCCTCTACCTCCACCCCACAGAGGAGAGAGGGATAAGTAGGCTGAGGGAAAGAGGGATAGAAAAAGAGAGAGAGAAAGGGATAGGTAGAAACTAGATGGAAGAGTGGCTACAATGTGTAGTGTTGCTAGTGTGAGATCTGTGAAAATGTGTGACCCTGAAAGTGTGTGTGTGTTGCTGAGTAGACGTGGTGTGTATGATACCAGGGTGTAGGGTACAGTAGCTGAGAGCTCAGGTGAAAGTGTTTTCGAGGTGCTGACTGCTGGCAAAGGCTACACTGTTGCTGGCAGCATGCAGGACTCATTGGGGGTTTCTCTACACATACATACACACACACACACACACTGTCACGACTTGCGCCGAAGTCGATGCCTCTTCTTGTTCGGGCGGCGTTCGGCGGTCGGCGTCGCCGGTCTTCTAGCCATCATCGATCTACTTCTCATTTTCCATTTGTTTTGTCTTGTCTTCCGACACACCTGGTTTCAATTCCATCATTACATGTTGTGTATTTAACCCTCTGTTCCCCCCTTGTCGAGAATTTATTATTGTTTATTGCTTGTGCACGTATGCTGGTGTGTGACGGATTTTGTTACCCATTGTTTGTTTGTTCTATTTTACGGTGGTTTTTATTATTAACCTCTCTAGGGGGTGTGGGAAGCTAGCGTCCCACCTGGCCAACATCCAGTGAAATTGCAGAGCGCCAAATTCAAAAACAGAAATACTCATTATAAAAATTCATGAAACATACAAGTGTTATTCATCGGTTTAAAGATTAACTTCTTCTTAATCCAACCACGGTGTCAGATTTCCAAAAGACTTTACGGCGCAAGCAAACCATGCTGTCACGTCCTGGCCAGTATAAGGATTAATTGTTATTGTAGTTTGGTCAGGACGTGGCAGAGGGTATTTGGTTTATGTCGTTCGGGGTGGTGGTTTTTCTAAAAAGGGCATTTGATTTATGTATTCCGGGGTTTTGGGCACTGTTCCTTGTTTATGTAATTCTATGTTTAGTCTAGGTAATCTGTTTCTATGTTGAGTTAATTGGGGTGGACTTCCAATTGAAGGCAGCTGTTTGGTGTTGCCTTTGATTGGAAGTCCTATATTAGTTGGGTGTGTTTGTCTGTGTATTTGTGGGAGATTGTTTCTTGTTTAGCGTGAGTGAGCCTAACAGGACTGTCTGTAAATCGTGAGTTTATTTTGTTATTTTTGTATGTTCGTTTTGAGTTTATTAAACGTTCAAAATTAACTATCTCAACTCTGCTGCATATTGGTCCTCATTTTCCGACGATGATTTCGCCATATCGTCTGACGACGAAGAAATCCCTGACACATGCGATTATCTTAGAACTGCGCCCAGCAGACAAATCATTACAAACAGTAACCAGCTAAGTAGATGAGTAACAAAAGTCAGAAATAGCAATAAAATTAATCACTTACCTTTGATCTTCATATGGTTAGACTCACAAAACTCCCAGTTACCCAATACATGTTCGTTTTGTTCGATCAAGTCCCTCTTTATATCCAAAAACCTCCGTTTTTTAGCGCATTTTGTTCAGTAAAACACTGTCTCAAACAAAATCCGGTGAAAATGCAGAGCGTGAAACTCAACAAAACAGAAATTCTCATAATAAACATACATAAAAAATACAAATGTTATACACCAGCTTAAAGATAAACTTCTTGTTAATCCAACCGCTGTGTCAGATTTGAAAAAGGCTTTACGGCGAAAGCAAACCATGTGATTATCTGAGAACAGCGCCCAGCAGACAAATCATTACAAACAGTAACCAGCCAAGTAGACGAGTAACAAAAGTCAGAAATGGCGATTAAAATGTATCACTTACCTTTGATGATCTTCATATGGTTGCACTCCGAAGACTCCATGTTACATAATAAATGTTTGTTTTGTTCGATAATGTCCCTCTTTATGTCCAAAAACCTTGGTGCCTTATGTTGGTGCGTTTCATTCAGTAATCCAATGGAACAAAGCGCGTTCACAACAGACAGACAAAAAATCTAAAAAGTACCATAAGAATTCGTAGAAACATGTCAAACGATGTTTAAAATCAATCCTCAGGTTGTTTTTGTCAAAAATAATCGATCATCTTTCAACCGGACAATAACTTCGTCAATAGAAAAGGAAAAACAAGAAAGGCGCGCTCCCGGTCACGCGCTGGACTCATGTCTGGAAATTCCCACTGTCCTCTCATTGAAAGTGCTGTTTCTCCCTCATTTTTCAGAGTTAAAGCCTGAAACAATACCCAAAGACTGGCCACATGCTGTGGAAGCCATAGAGATTGTGAACTGGGTCCTAAGTCTTTGTATGGTGGATAGGCATTCAATGGAAAAACAGCCATTTCAAAATAAAAGCATTTCCTGGATGGATTTTCCTCAGGTTTTCGCCTGCCATATCAGTTCTGTTATACTCACAGACATTATTTTAATGGTTTTGGAAACTTTAGAGTGTTATCGATCCAGATCTACCACTTATATGCATATCCTGGCTTCTGGACCTGAGTTGCAGGCAGTTTACTATGGGCACGCTTTTCATCCAAAATTCCGAATGCTGCCCTCTACCCTAGTGAGGTTAAACTGGAACACCGTTTTTGCTATCCTGCGCCTGACTTCTCTGTCGCCAGTACGCACCCTTGACAGAATTCCGGACCGACTATATGGAGTCAGCAGGAGCAGGTACCCCGGGTATAGGGGTGGAGAAGCACGTCCGGGAGCACGCAGCAATGCTCCACCATCTTGGCACCGCCATCGACCGTGTTGTCCAGACAATGGACCGCTTGGAGAGACAGGGAGCTCATCCAGCGCCTCCACTAGGGGTCTCCATTACGCGCCCTTCCTTCTCCTGGTCCCAGTGGGATTTGTCTCTCCCTTCCCCAGGAATACGACGGGACGGCTGCGAACTGCCAGGGGTTCCTATTGCAGCTAGACCTATACCTGGCAACCGTCCACCCACCTCCTTCGGACCATGAGAGGGTGTCCGGCCTCGTCTCGTACCTCACCGGGAAAGCCCTGGAGTGGGCCAACGCTGTGTGGAGAGAGGGAGATGCGGAGTTGGACCAGTTTGAGGAGTTCACCCGCCGCTTCCGGGCAGTCTTCGACCACCCGCCCGAGGGTAGAGCGGCAGGTGAGCGCCTCTTCCATCTGAGGCAGGGGACGAGGAGCACCCAGGAGTTCGCCCTGGAGTTTCGGACCCTGGCTGCTGCCGCGGGATGGAACGACAGGGCCCTGATCGACCATTATTGCTGCTGTCTGCGCGAGGATGTCTGTCGGGAGTTTTCCTGCAGAGACACCACCCTCACATTCGACCAGCTGGTGGACCTGCCCATCCGGCTGGATAACCTGCTGGCTACCCACGGATGTTCAGATTGGTCTGTTGGTTCCATCCCCCCGCACCCCCTCTCCAATACCTATGGAGCTGGGAGAGAGGGTGCGCAGGGATACCGGAGGGGGTTCCCGCTCGTGCACCATCTGTGGCCGCAGAGGTCACAATGCTGGTCGGTGCCGGGTTGGTTCCTCTGGGTATCGAGGCAGGGCGCTCTGGCGTTACCCCAGGTGAGCCGGCACCATTCTCACCCAGAGCCCTCTGTTGCACATACGTTTGTCTGTCACTTTTCCTGAGTTTTCCCTGCATTCCCAGCATAAGGCGCTCGTTGATTCAGGTGCGGCTGGGAATTTTAGAGATAGATCGTTCGCCCATAGTTTAGGGATCCCCATTGTTCCCGTGGCTGTGCCCTTCCCTGTTCACGCCTTAGATAGTCTACCATTAGGGTCAGGGTTGATTAGGGAGGCCACAGCTCCTCTGGGCATGGTGATGCAGGGGGGTCACAAGGAGAGAATTAGTCTCTTCCTTATTGACTCTCCTGCATTTCCCGTGATGCTAGGCCTACCCTGGTTAGCTTGTCATGACCCCACTGTTTCTTGGCAACAGAGGGCTCTCACAGGGTGGTCGCGAGAGTACTCGAGGAGGTGTTTAGGGGTTTCCATTGGTGCTACTGCAGTGGAAGTCCAGACCAGGTCTCCACCGTGCACATTCCCCCTGAATACTTTTTTTAAACCTTTATTTAACTAGGCAAGTCAGTTAAGAACAAATTCTTATGTTGAATGACAGCCTAGGAACACTGGGTTAACTGCCTTGTTCAGGGGCAGAACGACAGATTTGTACCTTGTCAGCTCGGGGATTCAAACTTGCAACCTTTTGGTTACTAGTCCAACACTTTAACCACTAGGCTACGCTGCCGCCCCAGGATATGCCGATTTGGCATAAAGAAGGCAACTCAATCACCACCCCATCGACAGGGCGATTACATTTACGTCATTTAGGAGACGCTCTTATCCAGAGCGACTTACAGTAGTGAATGCATACATTTCATAAAAATGTTTTTTCCCATACTGGTCCCCCGTGGGAATCGAACCCACAACCCTGGTGTTGCAAACACCATGCTCTACCAACTGAGCCACACAGGATTGATTGTGCGATAAATCTCCTGGTAGACGCTGCACTTCCCAGGAGTCACTTGTATCCCCTCTCACAGGCGGATATGGAGGCTATGGAAACATATGTCTCCGAATCCCTGCGTCAGGGGTACATTCGGTCCTCCAATTCACCCGCCTCCTCGAGTTTCTTTTTTGTGAAGAAGATGGAGGGAGGTCTGCGCCCGTGTATTGACTATCGAGGTCTGAACCAGATCACTGTGAGGTATAGTTACCCGCTACCGCTCATAGCCACAGCGATTGAGTCAATGCACGGGGCGCGCTTCTTCACCAAACTAGATCTCAGGAGCACTTACAACTTGGTGCGTATCCGGGAGGGAGACGAGTTTAAGACGGCTTTCAGTACCACCTCAGGGCACTATGAGTACCTCGTCATGCCGTACGGGTTGATGAATGCGCCATCAGTCTTCCAAGCCTTTGTAGACGAGATTTTCAGGGACCTGCACGGCAGGGAGTAGTGGTGTATATTGATGACATTCTGTATCCCTGGTGCGCAGGGTGCTTGGTCGCCTGTTGGAGCATGACCTGTACGTCAAGGCTGAGAAATGCCTGTTCTTCCAGCAGTCCGTCTCCTTCCTAGGGTACCGCATTTCCACCTGGAGAGATGGAGAGTGACCACATTTCAGCTGTGCGTAATTGGCCGACTCCCACCACGGTAAAGGAGGTGCAGCGGTTCTTATGGTTTGCCAACTACTACCGGAGGTTTATCCGGGGTTTTGGTCAGGTAGCAGCTCTCATTACCTCACTGCTGAAGGGGGGGCCCGGTACGTTTGCAGTGGTCGGCTGAGGCGGACAGGGCTTTTGGTCACCTGAGGGCTCTGTTTACCTCAGGTCCCGTGCTGGCCTATCCGGATCCCTCTTTTGGGTACGCCACCGAAGGTCCACCCCGTGCCTTCTTCTCGAAGAAGCTCAGCCCAGCAGAGCGAAACTATGACGTGGGGGACCGGGAGCTGTTGGCTGTCGTCAAGGCCTTGAAGGCATGGAGACATTGGCTTGAGGGGGCTAAACACCCTTTTCTCATCTGGACTGACCACCGCAATCTGGAGTACATCTGGGCAGCGAGGAGACTGAACCCTCGCCAGGCCAGGTTGGCCATGTTTTTCACCCTTTCCTACAGACCAGGCTCCCAGAACGTGAAGGCAGACGCATTGTCCCGGCTGTATGACACAGAGGAGCGGCCCATGGATCCCACTCCCCGCCTCCTGCCTGGTGGTGCTGGTAGTGTGGGAGCTGGACGCGGACGTGCAGAGCCCACTCCCATCCAGTGTCCCGCTGGACGTATGTATGTTTAAAGTCCTGAGGAGACTGAACGAGATGAGTTACAGCTTCCCCCCGATTACCGTATTAACCCCTCGTTCCATGTGTCTCTCCTCAGGCCGGTGGTGGCTGGCCCGCTCCAGGAGTCTGAGGTGCGGGAGGTTCCTCCACCCCCTCTGGACATCGAGGGGGCCCCGGCGTTTTCCGTTCGTTCCATACTGGATTCGAGGCGTCGGGCGAGGGACCTTCAGTACCTTGTGGACTGGGAGGGGTATGGTCCAGAGGAGAGATGCTGGGTTCCGGTGGAGGACGTATTGGACCCTTCACTGCTGCGGGAGTTCCACCGACTCCATCCAGATTGCCCTGCACCTCGCCCTCCGGGTCGTTTCCGAGGCCGGTGTTGGCGCGTGGGGGGTACTGTCACGACTTCCGCCGAAGTCGATGCCTCTCCTTGTTCGGGCGGCGTTCGGCGGTCGGCGTCGCCGATCTTCTACCCATCATTGATCTACTTTTCATTTTCCATTTGTCTTGTCTTCCCACACACCTGGTTTCAATCCCATCATTACATGTTGTGTATTTAACCCTCTGTCCCCCCATGTCCTTGTCCAGAATTGTTTATTTTAAGTGCTTGTGCACGTATGCTGGTGGGTTTTGTTACCCATTGTTTGTTTGTTCTATTTTACGGTGGTTTTTATTATTAACCTCTCTGGGCTAGGTGGGCCGAAATCGTCCCACCTACGCAACAGCCAGTGTAATCCCGTGGCACGATATTCAAATACCTTAGAAATGCTATTACTTCAATTTCTCAAACATATGACTATTTTACACAATTTTAAAGACAAGACTCTCGTTAATCTAACCACACTGTCCGATTTCAAAAAGGCTTTACAACGAAAGCAAATCATTAGATTATGTCAGCAGAGTACCCAGCCAGAAATAATCAGACACCCATTTTTCAAGCTAGCATATAATGTCACATAAACCCAAACCACAGCTAAATGCAGCACTAACCTTTGATGATCTTCATCAGATGACAATCCTAGGACATTATGTTATACAATACATGCATGTTTTGTTCAATCAAGTTCATATTTATATCAAAAACCAGCTTTTTACATTAGCATGTGACGTTCAGAACTAGCATACCCCCCGCAAAATTCCGGTGAATTTACTAAATTACTCACGATAAACGTTCACAAAAAACATAACAATTATTTTAAGAATTATAGATACAGAACTCCTTTATGCACTCGCTATGTCCGATTTTAAAATAGCTTTTCGGTGAAAGCACATTTTGCAATATTCTGAGTAGATAGCCCGGCATCACAGGGCTAGCTATTTAGACACCCACCAAGTTTAGCCCTCACCAAAGTCAAATTTACTATAAGAAAAATGTTATTACCTTTGCTGTTCTTCGTCAGAATGCACTCCCAGGACTTCTACTTCAATAACAAATGTTGGTTTGGTTCAAAATAATCCATAGTTATATCCAAATAGCGGCGTTTTGTTTGTGCATTCAAGACACTATCCGAAAGGGTAAAGAAGGGTGACGCGCCCAACGCGTTTCGTAACAAAACATTTCTAAATATTCCATTACCGTACTTCGAAGCATGTCAACCGCTGTTTAAAATCAATATTTATGCCATTTTCCTCGTAAAAAAGCGATAATATTCCGACCGGGAAACCGTGTTTTAGTACAAAGAGAGAGAAAATAAAAACATTACATTTACATTTACATTTTAGTCATTTAGCAGACGCTCTTATCCAGAGCGACATACAGTTAGTGAAAGCATACATTACATTTCATACATTTTTTTTTTTTTTTTTTTTTTCTGTGCTGGGGTCGCCTCGTGCATGCGCCTCAGTCTCATTGTCCTCTGATAGACCACTTACCAAAGGCGCTAATGTTTTTCAGCCAGGGGCTGCAAAGACGTCATTCAGCTTTTTCCCGTGTTCTGAGAGCCTATGGGAGCCGTAGGAAGTGTCACGTTACAGCAAAGATCCTAAGTTTTCAATAAAAAGAGTCAAGAAGCCCAAGGAATGGTCAGAGAGGGCACTTCCTGTACAGAATCTTCTCAGGTTTTTGCCTGACACATGAGTTCTGTTATACTCACAGACACCATTCAAACAGTTTTAGAAACTTTAGGGTGTTTTCTATCCAAAGCCAATAATTATATGCATATTCTAGTTTCTGGGCAGTAGTAATAACCAGATGAAATCAGGTACGTTTTTTATCCGGCCGTGCAAATACTGCCCCCTACCCTCAACAGGTTTTAAACTGCTCCGTTGGAACACAGTTTTTGCTCTCCTGCGCTTGACTTCTCTGCCGCCAGTACGCACCCTTTACACACACACTTACTGTAGACACACACACTTTGTGGTAGCCCGGCAAGTTGAACTCTGACCTTTAAAGCCCTGGGACATTCCTCGCAGGCCGGGGGGTCAGAGGGGTTCGAGGAATGGGTTACATGCTGTAGGTGAGAGGGTGAACATTAAATGCTGAGGGGTATTAGGTTTCTGGCCCGTTGTGTCCTGGAAGGAAATGTTTAGAGGGTAACTGTACTAGAATGCAGCCCACCTGAACCCTGTCCAGAGAGGAGTGTTGCATAGTGTTGGTTGGGTAGGAAAACATATGGTAATGATAAGGGGATAATACCCTGCTGGAGAGGTAATATTTACCTCCATGTCATCAGTTACTCTGACGGATAGACACCTCGACGTCGCCGCCAGAAGAGCTGGCACAGAACGGGCACTGCATGGCATGCCCCGACTAGCCGAGGGGAAAGAGGAGATGTTTCCAAGTGGACTAGGGTCACAGTCAATAATCTAATTACCAACTACCATACCAGAGGGAAATGTCACCATTGTAGGACACATTCACAATGACACATGGCACAGATTTAGATGTTTGGTATTGTGAAAGGGGGAGGCTTGGGTTGTCATGGTGATTGGATGAAGAGTGACCGCAGTAGGTAGCTCCAGGGCTCTCAGTGAAGAACCAGCAGTGTGGAATTGTGGGGTAGTGGTGGAGCCCAGGGATGAAGCCTGCAAGGCCTTCTGGGTAGACAGATCTGGGAGAAGGATGGCATCTAGACAGAACTGAGAGAGTATGAGAGGCAGAGGCTGGGATAGCCGCTAGCCAGTGCCTGTAGCTTGAGGATGCAGTTATTTCTGTACTGTAGCCCTCCAACATGTGATCCACTGGCACACACACACACCGTCTTGTACAACTAACCTTGTGGGGACACATTATTCACTCACTCAATCAGGGAGATAGAAACCAAAATGGGCACAATGGGTCCAGGTAGTAAATTCAGTTGAATTGACACTACTGGTGACACTGGGGTGGTGGATGTAGGAGTGTTGTGGAAAATTAATAAAGTCAATGTATAAACATATTGTAAAAAGAATGAAAGAGAGAGAGAGAGATCGAGATGGGGGAGAGAGACAGAGAGCAACAGAGACAGAGCAGAGAGAGAGAGAGACAGAGAGAGAGAGAGACAGAGAGAGAGAGCAACAGAGAGAGAGAGCAACAGAGAGAGAGAGAGCAACAGAGAGAGAGAGCAACAGAGAGAGAGAGAGCAACAGAGAGAGCGAGAGCAACAGAGAGAGAGAGCAACAGAGAGAGAGAGAGCAACAGAGAGAGAGAGAGCAACAGAGAGAGAGAGAGCAACCGGGAGACATAGAGCAACCGGGAGACATAGAGCAACAGAGAGCAACCGGGAGACATAGAGCAACCGGGAGACATAAAGCAACAGAGAGACATAGAGCAACAGAGAGCAACCGAGAGACATAGAGCAACAGTGAGACAGAGAGACAGAGAGAGAGAGAGGGACAGAGAGAGAGAGAGAGGGACAGAGAGAGAGGGACAGAGAGGGACAGAGAGAGAGACAGAGAGAGAGAGCGACAGAGAGAGGGAGGGACAGAGGGCGACAGAGAGAGAGAGGGACACACACATACAGACAGACAGACAGACAGACAGACAGACAGACAGACAGACAGACAGACAGACAGACAGACAGACAGACAGACAGACAGACAGACAGACAGACAGACAGACAGACAGACAGACAGACAGACAGACAGACAGAGGATCAAAGCACCCTGCCACACGGTGACTGTTCAGGCTGAGCCACTGTCGTTGGTCTCTCTGCAGATCAAACAAGCACATCATCTTTCAGAAAGGAGAGAGAGAGAAAGAGAGATTGTATATAGACATAATATGACATTTGAAATGTCTTTATTCTTTTGGAACTTTTGTGAGTGTAATGTTTACTGTATATTTTTCACTTGCTTTGGCAATGTAAACATATGTTCCTCATGCCAATAAAGCCCCTTGAATTGAGAGAGAGAGAGAGAGATGTGACAGCCATCTTGTCTGTGACGTGTTTTCATGTTCTCACTAACCAAAAAAAACACTCATCAATCAGCTCCATTCAACCTCTCTAAACCTGCAACAAGGAGGACGATGTCTGTCACAGTGTGTGTGTTTCCTACGCAACTTCAGAGTTTCTCTTTAGTGTGTGATCTGTTGTGACTTTCAGAGTGGCCAATTTGTAGTGTGTCGGTGTGCTGTGATCAGTCAGCGTGTGTGTGATCTCTGAGTGTGTGTAGTCCTCACTAAGTGTGTGTGTGTGTGTGTGTGTGTGTGTGTGTGTGTGTGTCGGTATAGTATTGTAAAGGTGTTTGTCCTGTCTTTTCCAGATGCACCATCCCATTCAGATGAAGCCTGCAGACAGTGAGAAATCAAACGGTGAGTGATCACACACACTGGATTGAGTATTACGTGGTCGTGTGTGTGTGTGCGCTTTAGTGTGTCTGTGGCTCAGTGATCCTGTTTCAGAGAGAGAAAGAGAGATGTATGAATTATTAAAGTGTTCGGGGAGGGGGTCAGGGAGAGTTCAACTGTTTTGGCCCCACAGTGAACCAGCCTTTCTCCCTGCGTCTCTCTCTCTCTCTCTCTCACACACACACACACACACACACACACACACACACACACAGACAACTGGCTCTATTGCAGATGCAGTTACAACCCCATTTATCCAGCCATAAAGCTTTACTGCATCTGAGAGAAGCCAGACAGGGGCCACGTCCCAATACTAATAGCCTCTTTTCCTCATCCACTGGACCACTGAAAGTATAGAAGGATAGAGGGTAATAACATTGGGACAGACGGAACCGTACAGGCTGAGCTCCACCCAGAGAGAGACAGAGTGGTGTCATAAAGCCCCCGACAGCACACAGGCATCACTTAAAGCTTCATAAAGCAGCATCTTCTACACTCGGCCCACTAAGGAAATACAATGCACTGGAAACATATAGATCCATCCATATCAGTCATGACGAGACCTTAATAATGCTTTACCGCTCCAGACATCTTCTGTGAGGTTATGAAATAGGACTAAGATATATCCGTCTAGGTAACGGGGACCTTAGTAAAGCTCCAGCCATCATCTACTGTAATGGAAGATAGAAACGCACGGCCATATGAAATGCGTCCGTCTTTTTAATGATAATACGTTCCATAAACCTTTATTGGAGTTGCTGTAACCGTGATGAATTGTCGTTAAGCGGTTTGTTGCTTTAGTCAATCAAGAGGTGCGCCCGTGCGCGCCTGTCTTCGTCGCACTGCTGTATCGACGGCCCGTCTTCACTTTCCGCTTTCTTTCTTTCTTGAAATCTGATCTGGAATCAGTAAAACGCTGTTTCTCTGCTTCCCAATACATCACTAACTCGGACTCAGGTCGGCTAACAGATGTTTAGTCACTGTTAAGGATATCTCTGCTGTTTCTCCATATCCACTCCCAGTTCAATCATTACAGTGCTGATAGTGAGCGAACGTATACAGACGAGTTGGAAGCCTTTGAAACAACACTTATCTTCCATGTGTTCTTTTTTTTTAAACGCACAAACAATTCAAACAGCAAAATAAACAAGTGCTCTATTGATTTCCCAGAGTGCAACAGACCGCTTATCTCTTTCGCCTCCCGGTAAGAGCTGACAGATTCCTCATTAAAAATGAATTGGATTAGCATTACTTTGAATGGTAGAGCAACACATACACACACGTTCTCTCTCTTGTCTCTTTCCCACGGTCACACACACACACACACACACACACACACACACACACACACACACACACACTGTTACACAGGCCGAGGTATTGCAAGATAAATGAAGCGATTGGGTCAGAGAGAAAAGGATTAAACAGGAGGAGGAGGAGGAGGGGCAGGCAGACAAAAAGAAACCCGGAGAGATGGGAGAGGAGGAGATAGAGAGAGAGGAACGAATAGAGAGAGAGAGGAACGAATCGAGAGAGAGAGTCGCACAGAGACTTGGTGTTGAAGTGGTAATGAAACATTGATCACAGTTGGCAGATGAAATGCTGAAACTTTCTCTCTCTCTTTCTTCTCCTTTTTTTGTTTCTCACCCATTTCAACGTCTTCCTCTCTTCCCCTGCAGCGGTGGAGGACAGGAAACTGTTCATCGGCATGGTGTCGAAGAAGTGCAATGAGAACGACATCCGGGTGATGTTCTCCGCGTTTGGACAGATCGAGGAGTGCCGGATCCTGCGAGGGCCCGACGGACTCAGCAGAGGTGTGTGTTTCTTGGGCTCCGTCCATATACACACTCACCCTGACCCCCTCCTCCCTTACCCACCATCCTTTTCACCCCTCCCACCTCCTTATATCCACCCCCTATTCAGTTCTGAGCCCCTTATCCCTCCCCTTACAGTTCTCCTCTAGACAGAAGGAGAATATATCTTCTCCCTCGCTATTGGCCAACCATAGAGCTACTCTGTAATCAGCAGTGCAGTGTCCCCCTAGTCAATCTCCTCTTCACTGCCTCCCTCCCCCCCTCAACCCCTCCAATCCCCCTGCCTCCTCTCCTCCCTCCCCACTCCCCCTCCCTCTGTGGTCTCTATGTGCTGAGGAGATGGGGCGGGGTCTGACAAACCAAACTGTCTGTCCTGCTCGGCGTCAGACCAGGCTGTCACTGTCATCGTCACACAGGTTTATGTGGACGTGTCGGTTGTTGTGTGTTTCACTGTGGATGTGTAGGTTGTTGTGTGTTTCTCTGTGGATGTATCGGTTGTTGTGTGTTTCTCTGTGGATGTGTCGGTTGTTGTGTGTTTCTCTGTGGATGTGTAGGTTGTTGTGTGTTTCTCTGTGGATGTGTCGGTTGTTGTGTGTTTCTCTGTGGATGTATCGGTTGTTGTGTGTTTCTCTGTGGATGTGTCGGTTGTTGTGTGTTTCTCTGTGGATGTGTAGGTTGTTGTGTGTTTCACTGTGGATGTGTCGGTTGTTGTGTGTTTCTCTGTGGATGTGTAGGTTGTTGTGTGTTTCACTGTGGATGTGTCGGTTGTTGTGTGTTTCTCTGTGGATGTGTAGATTGTTGTGTGTTTCTCTGTGGATGTGTAGGTTGTTGTGTGTTTCACTGTGGATGTATCGCTTGTTGTGTGTTTCTCTGTGGATGTGTAGGTTGTTGTGTGTTTCTCTGTGGATGTGTCGGTTGTTGTGTGTTTCTCTGTGGATGTGTCGGTTGTTGTGTGTTTCTCTGTGGATGTGTCGGTTGTTGTGTGTTTCTCTGTGGATGTGTCGGTTGTTGTGTGTTTCTCTGTGGATGTGTCGGTTGTTGTGTGTTTCTCTGTGGATGTGTCGGTTGTTGTGTGTTTCTCTGTGGATGTGTCGGTTGTTCTTACTGTTACTGTTGACCGTCTCTCATTATCTGAAGTTCTCTTCTTCTTCTCTCCTCGAGGTTCCTCTAGCCACTAGCAGTCTCTAATGCTCTACTGTCACACATACTCAGTCCTCCACTGTCCCTTCATCCTCTTCATCTCTCTCTGTCCCCCTGTCCCTTCATCCTCCTCTCTCTCTGTCCTCCTGTCCCTTCATCCTCCTCTCTCTGTTCTCCTGTCCCTTCATCCTCCTCTCTCTCTGTCCCCCTGTCCCTTCATCCTCCTCTCTCTCTGTCCCCCTGTCCCTTCATCCTCCTCTCTCTCTGTCCTCCTGTCCCTTCATCCTCCTCTCTCTCTGTCCCCCTGTCCCTTCATCCTCCTCTCTCTCTCTCTGTCCCCCTGTCCCTTCATCCTCCTCTCTCTCTGTCCCCCTGTCCCTTCATCCTCCTCTCTCTCTCTCTGTCCTCCTGTCCCTTCATCCTCCTCTCTCTCTGTCCCCCTGTCCCTTCATCCTCCTCTCTCTCTCTGTCCTCCTGTCCCTTCATCCTCCTCTCTCTCTGTCCTCCTGTCCCTTCATCCTCCTCTCTCTCTGTCCTCCTGTCCCTTCATCCTCTTCATCTCTCTCTGTCCTCCTGTCCCTTCATCCTCTTCATCTCTCTCTGTCCTCCTGTCCCTTCATCCTCCTCTCTCTCTGTCCTCCTGTCCCTTCATCCTCCTCTCTCTCTGTCCCCCTGTCCCTTCATCCTCCTCTCTCTCTCTCTGTCCTCCTGTCCCTTCATCCTCCTCTCTCTCTGTCCCCCTGTCCCTTCATCCTCCTCTCTCTCTCTGTCCTCCTGTCCCTTCATCCTCCTCTCTCTCTGTCCTCCTGTCCCTTCATCCTCCTCTCTCTCTGTCCTCCTGTCCCTTCATCCTCTTCATCTCTCTCTGTCCTCCTGTCCCTTCATCCTCTTCATCTCTCTCTGTCCTCCTGTCCCTTCATCCTCCTCTCTCTCTGTCCTCCTGTCCCTTCATCCTCTTCATCTCTCTCTCTCTTCCTCTCAATCACTTGTCTGTTGTCCTCATGAATATTAGAATCTCAGTCTGTCCCCCTTTACTGCACATAACTTCCACAAACCCCAGTCTTCCTAACAGCCTGTCAGAGCAGTCTTAGTCCAGCCTGGTCCAGAGCTGTAAATACATGAATCAGAGTGAGGCTGTAGATAAATAGACCTTGAAGTGGGTCTGTATGTCCCACCTGGCTCTGCACTAATACGGGCTGCTATTAAACCACAATATCAATCAGAAGCCTGTTCTGTTCCGCCACCCACTATTAATAAAATATGGATCACACCACTGGTGGATCCACGCCTGGGCCTGGGGAGCTACCCTACATTCATGAAAGGACTGTTCCCTTTCTCCTCTCTTATCGGAGCCCGTTGCTGACGACAGAATGTGGTCTGCTAGATATTTATAGCGTCGGCTAGGCGGCTAAATCCCATCTTCTTCACTGGATGATAAAAAACATACTGGAATGGAAAGAGAAGCTTTTATCTGGTCATTTCTAGCACTGACTTTAATATGGTTCAGTTCAACAGAGGGTTTAGTTTGGGTATCGAACAAAGGAACGGGCTCGCATTTTGGTGGAAGAAAGAGAGAATGCCTGTCTTCTATTGTAAAATGCCTCATTGGTTCTATGGTATAACGGCCAGTAAACAGTATTTCAATGGAGAATCCACAGGAACTGCCTTTTAATGAGAGTTGGTGAAAGACTGAGAGTAGACGGCTTTAAAAGACCCAGTCTAGCAGGTCACCTTAACCGGTGGATTCTCTCTGTAGCATAACATCTGGGTCATGTACTGGAAGAGGGTTTTCAAACTATTTTTAAGATTTTGGCCCATCTAGAATTACCCCATATTAGTTTCTCTAACTTGCTCCAAGATGACCGACCTTGGCCTTTCTCAACTGATGCCAGATAGAGCAAGACCCTGGACAGTCTTCTCGCACTTTAACCCCAAGGCAACTTCATCTGCCACATCTTGCTACGACACAGACCTAGTTAGCTTCTATTGGTACCGTTAGGCAGATCCATAATGAATAGTCTAGACTATCCCTAACCCTCAACCCCGTTCTATCACAGAGGACAAGACAATCATAAAGGTAGAGGATGAATCACAGCCACTCATCTGTTCTCTCCTTCATTCCCTTTCTCACTCTAGTCTCCCTCCCCTCCGTCCTCTCTCTCTCTCTCTCTCACGCACACTCACCCATTCACTCACTCGTACTCTCTCTCTTTCTGTCTCTCTTTCCATCCGTCCACCCCCACCCCATGCACACAGTTCTGACTAGATGACCTGTCTGCTAGCTAGCTAACTGTATCCTGTGCAGTCAGCTAGCTACAAAGTGTGTGTGGAGTGGGTCTGGGGACGGCTGTGCTACTACTGCTAGCATGGCTCAGTGTGTGTTAGTGTGTTAGCGTGTTAGCGTGTTAGCTTGGGGGTGGGGGTGTTGAAGCTCTCCTCCAGTATATTGACACTGCCTCTCTCTGATCACTCCCCAACCAACAGGCCTCAGCCAGAGGGAAGCCAACGTTAAGGGTAATACCATTTCATTTAATACTAGTCTATTACCCAACAATTACGATCCCACCGATCAAACTCCAAAGCGCCAAATAGTTAAGAGTTCCCAAAGAATGTGCATCATTCTGCCCGCCACACGCACCCTCCCTCCCTCCCCCAAGATTTGCTCAATTTGTGTGATTTTCTGTGATGTCTTTTCAGAACGCATTCTTCATAGAACCCTAGAGACGGTTTGTCACAGTCGTCCGCCCCGCCCCGCCTCCCTCCCCTCTCTCTCTTGTCGGCATCATGTCTCAGACTAGGACAGCAAGAGAGAAGGAGGGGGGGAGGGAGAGAGAGAGGAGGAAGAGGGGGCATCCAATCAGACACACAATGCAGGCCTAATGAGTTCAAATCGTTTTAATGCAAATTGGACAGATTTCCATTCTCTAGAAGAGTGGGAGGAAGAGTGACTGGGGAAGATGAAGAGTGGGAGGATACTAGTACAACCAGTTATTTGTGTGTAGGAGCGAGAGAGGGAGATGGGCAGAGAGAGAGAGAGAGACTGGGGAAGATGAAGAGGGAGGGAGAGAGCTTCAACCACCCCACCTCATCTCAATGCTCAAGTCATCAACAGCCATCCCCATTGGCGCACGACAACCTGCCAATCAAAAACGTACTGATTCTGATTGGAGCTGTCCTATTGTAGATGGGGTTGGGTGTGGTCGTCATGGTGCTAGCTGTGCTTTTTGACTGTTGTTCCTTAGCAACCTGAAAACACTGTTGTCTGCTTGTTTAGTTCTCTGTACAATCTCTGTTTTGGTTTATAACAACGACGTGTCCAACCCTTTTGTCTTGTTTTGTTTTTTCTTGTCTCCTCCTCTTCTTCCTCCCGTTCCTTCTCCTCTCCCTCTATCCCATTGTCCCGTCCCTCCTCCCGGCCTCCCTCCCTTCCACCATCTCTCCATCCCTCCTGGCCTCCCTCCCTCCCACCATCTCTCCATCCCTCCCCTCCCTCCCTCCCTCTTCCCTCCCTCCCACCATCTCTCCATCCCTCCCTCCCTCTCTCCTCCCGGCCTCCCTCCCACCATCTCTCCATCCCTCCCCTCCCTCTCTCCTCCCGGCCTCCCTCCCACCATCTCTCCATCTCTCCATCCCTCCCTCCCTCCTCCCGGCCTCCCTCCCTCCCACCATCTCTCCATCTCTCCATCCCTCCCTCCCTCCTCCCGGCCTCCCTCCCTCCCACCATCTCTCCATCCCTCCCTCCCTCCCTCCTCCTGGCCTCCCTCCCTCCCACCATCTCTCTATCCCTCCCTCCCTCCCTTCTCCTGGCCTCCCTCCCTCCCACCATCTCTCCCTCCATCCCTCCCTCCCACCATCTCTCCATCCCTCCCACCATCTCTCCATCACTCCCTCCCACCATCTCTCCATCCCTCCCTCCCTCCCACCATCTCTCCATCCCTCCCCTCCCCCCCTCCGGTCCCTACAGGATGTGCGTTTGTCACGTTTTCTACCAGGGCTATGGCACAGAATGCAATCAAAGCCATGCACCAGTCTCAGACTATGGAGGTACTGTACCCTCGCCCTTTCTCTTCAATTTCCTCTCTCCGTCTCTCTCTCTCTCCATCTCTCTCTTCATCTCTCTCTCTCTCCATCTCTCTTTCTCCATGTCTCGCAATCTCTCTTTGTCCATCTCTTTCTCTATCTTTTGTCATCTCTTTCTCTCTCCATCTCTCTTTCTCTCTCTCTCCATTTCTCCATCTCTCTCTCCATCTCTCACTCTTTCTCCATCTCTCTCTCTCTCCATCTTTCGCCCTTTCGCTCTCTCTCTCCATCTCTGTGTGATAGAATCTGTCGGATGCTGTCAGATGCTCGTCATCCTTTGGCCAAATATGTCAACGTAGGACAAAGAAGAAAAGTCACTTTCAAAACTCTCTCAGTACAGCAGTCATTCTTCCCAGAAAAAGAAATAACATAAAAGCTTTGGAAAAAAGTGTCAAAACAGACAAGGTAACATAAGCAAGGACTCCAGATCACACTGACCAGCCTGACTGGCTCTGTTAAGGATGTCACACTCCTCAGAAAGAGAAGAGATGAGACAGGCAGCATTATAGATGCCCACATTTAGACAGGACCACCATCAGTGACCCTATGACCTCTCCATCGCCATGGCGATGGCCATTGGGAGTGTGTCTGTGTGGGTTGTGGTGTCCTTGTCAGTTGTAGGGTTTTTGACAGTAGGAGATGACAGGGATGTGATTGCAGGAGAATTACAGGGCCAAGGTCAGACGTGTGCGTGTGTGTGCGTGTGCGTGCGTGCGTACGTGCGTAATCTGGTAATGACACAGTGTATTAAAGACAGAGATTGACAGTCACCTTAGTGACTCTCTCATTATGGATGATGAGGATGGTAGTCATCCATATTGATGTGCTGTGACCCTGACAGGAAAAGGGCTGTCTGTGGCATCCCTTTGTGTCTCAGTATATACACACAATCTTCAAGTGTGTGTGTCTGTGTGTGCATGTGTACGTGCTTGTATACATGTCTATGATGTCTGTGTCGTGCGGTGTGTGTGTGTATGACTTTGTGTTGCAGTTTGTGTGTTTACCCCCCATATTGCTCTTAATCAGTGTTTCCAATTTATACTATTATAACCTTCTGTACGTGGCCCAGTTAACTTTCCCAATATCCTCTGCTTTTTCACACACACATAAAGCCCTAAACAGGAGGCAGAGATTGCAGTGGACAATGACAATGGAACAAATTTTAATTTCCATGTTAAAAACATTCTGCTGACTAGCTCTGGGCAGGACCCAAATTGCTGCACCGTTTTTGTAATGTCCCCAGTTTGCAATTTAAAAGTAATTACTTCGGGTCCGAATGAGGATTGGTAAATAGAGTTTGGTTATTGTCTTGGCTCTATCGTCCCCCACTGTTTTAGATTGTGAGCCTGTGTGTTTGTGTGTGCGCATTTCTATGTGTGTTTGTGTGACTTTGCCTTTCACTAATGGCCTTGTCACTGTCGTATCCATTCTCATTATACTCTGGCATTCAGGACACACACACACACACACACACACACACACACACACGTACTTTATAAATGTCACAGCATTATGAAAGTGGATATGGACAGGACAGGTCATTTACGAGAAAGCACATTCATTTACACACCCATGTACGCACATACACACGTGCACGCATGCGCGCACACACAAACACAGAGAGAGAGAGAAGTAGGGCAGACTAATGTGGTTGTATTTGTGTTACTCATGGTGCTCTGTAAAGCCTGATGATTTGTGGCTGTGTCTATAATATTGATCCTGCCTATAAAGGCTGTTTGAATGGTTAGAGGGCTGTTCGCTCTGATCTGGCTAATGTCAGGGCCGGCTCCAGGTATAAGCGACATAAGTGACCTAAGCAAAGAACATTTTTGGGGGGAACTCAACTTACTGTTGAGAGTTAGAATAGTAGAATACACAAGGTGCAATTTCAACATTTGGTTGTGCAGGAAATTTGCTTTAAAACTGACACATCTTCTCTCTGCCCCATGGCAAAATGTGTAGAATTACCGAAAATGTACTTTAAAATGTAAATGTTTCTCTCCGCTATCAAGAGGGGGGGCCAAAATGTTTTGACCACAACCAAATCTCGCACAGGGCCCCCATAAAGCTAGGGCCGGCCCTGGCTAATATCAGGACTTCTAGAGACCGAGGATACACACAACACAGTAAGTGGATTGTGAGTGAGGAAACACAGCCGTGTGTGTTTGGAGACTGGACAAACTAGACAAGTTAATGGGAGAAAAAATAGGAATGTAGGGATGGAGAGATTGACACAGTGAGGGAGGTATAGCAGAGAAAGAGCCGTCTCTGTGTCTGCTATTTACCACCAGCCCATTAAAACTAACAAGCTCATAGTCCTATAGACGGGTTGGTTGTTTAGTAACAAAACTGACGCATGTGCAACTACGGGGCAAAACAGATGATTGGCTTAGACGGTTGACAATATGTCAGCTATATTTCATCTCCAATGTTTTTGAAACCATAAATAGTATTGCACAATGAGCAATTGTCTCTCAGATACACTACATGACCAAAAGTATGTGGACACCTGCTCGTCGAACATCTCATTACAAAATCATGGGCATTAATATGGAGTTGGTCCCCTCTTTGCTGCTATAACAGCCTCCACTCTTCTGGGAAGGATTTCCACTAGATGTTGGAACTGCGGGGACTTGCTTCCATTCAGCCATAAGAGCATTAGTGAGGTCGGGCACTGATGTTGGACGACTAGGCCTGGCTTACAGTTGGCATTCCAATTCATCCCAAAGGTGTTCGATGGGGTTGAGGTCAGGGCTCTGTGCAGGCCAGTCACGTTATTCCACACCAATCTCGACAAACCATTTCTGTATGAACCTCGCTTTGTGCACGGGGGCATTGTCATGCTGAAATAGGAAAGAGCATTCCCCAAACTGTTGCCACAAAGTTGGAAGCACAGAATCATCTAGAATGTCATTGTATGCTTTAGCTTTTAAGATTTCCCTTCACTGGAGCTAAGGGGCCTAGCCCAGACCATGAAACAGCCCCAGACCATTATTCCTCCTCCACCAAACTCTACATTTGACACTATGCTTTCGGGGGGAGGTAGCGTTCTCCTGGCATCTGCCAAACCCAGATTTGTCTGACGAATTGCCAAATGGTGAAGCGTGATTCATCACTCCAGAGAACGCGTTTCCACTGCTCCAGAGTCCATTGGTGGCGAGCTTTACACCACTCCAGCCAACACTTACCCAGTACACACAAATCAAAGTAGGAATGAATTAAGACTATATACATATGGACGAGCGATAGTTCTGGTGAGTTACTCTAATATCCAATAGTTCTTCCCGGCTGTATGTAATGACACAAAACATTTCCTGAGCTAATAATGTAAAAAATAGTACATAAAAAGAATACTGCAAAGTGTTCTAAGAGCTAGTCGTGATGCTGCCATCTCCGTCGGCGCCATCTTATCCAGTGTCTGTCCTGCTGTGATGTCGAGGCTATGGTCAGGGTCTGAGATGGACTGTTCTGCTGTGATGTCGAGGCTATGGTCAGGGTCTGGTGTGGACTGTTCTGCTGTGATGTCAAGGCTATGGTCAGGGTCTGAGATGGACTGTTCTGCTGTGATGTTGAGGCTATGGTCAGGGTCTGAGATGACTGTTCTGCTGTGATGTCAAGGCTATGGTCAGGGTCTGAGATGGACTGTTCTGCTGTGATGTTGAGGCTATGGTCAGGGTCTGAGATGGACTGTCCTGCTGTGATGTCGAGGCTATGGTCAGGGTCTGAGATGGACTGTTCTGCTGTGATGTCAAGGCTATGGTCAGGGTCTGAGATGGACTGTTCTGCTGTGATGTCAAGGCTATGGTCAGGGTCTGAGATGACTGTTCTGCTGTGATGTCAAGGCTATGGTCAGGGTCTGGGGTGGACTGTTCTGCAGTATTCTCTGCAGGGGTGGCCACAGCACTCAAGGGAGTGAGTGAAAAAGCTTCTTCTACTTTCCCCAACGCACAAGTGGTTATCCACCTGCTACCACGAAAAGACTTCCCCCCTGCTACCATACAGTGGGTAAACGCAAGTATTTCCCGTGACTGTGCCTCAAAACCAAATGTTTACCTGGCCCACCACTCCACCCTGGACTTGAACATCCTTTACGACCAGGTCCACTTCTACAAGGCAGCAGTGCCCACCTTCGCCCGGACCCTAAAGGACATCACCCTCAACAGCAGCCCCAACACCTCACACAAAAGCGACAGATCAATAGACACCCCGCCCAGACCAGCGAGACACTCTCCCAGACCTGTGGGACCAACCCCCCAGACCTACACATAGAGGACCCACGCTGAGAGGACCTACATCCAGACCACAGCACCACCAGCCACACCCCAACCAATCAACCCCCCCCCCAAGTCAACCATGCCCACACCCCATTTAGGCCACCTCAGATCAGACCCATGACCCCCACTCCCGCAAAGAGGGCCTCAACATGAAAGTCGCACATACGCCCAGGTTGTGAGCAGGCAAACATGCCCAACCCCCCCTCTTACACTAGTCCAAGCCAATGGCATGTACCAGATGCTCAGCAGGCTCTGCTCACACTTACTGGCCTGAGGCCAAACCACACAACCAACAACATTGGACACTTTATGGAACACAAAGCCTTCATTATCTCATCCTGGAATATCCAAGGCCTGAGGTCATCTGCCTTTGGCCTAAAGAGCAGGAACCTGGACAGACATTGTCATCCTACAAGAAACATGGTATAGAGGAGATGGACCCACTGGTTGCCCTCTAGGTTACAGAGGGCCACCAAACTACCAGGTGTGAAACAGGGAAGGGACTCAGGGGGGGAAGGGACTCAGGGGGTTATGCTAATGTGATATAGGGTAGACCTGACTCACTCTATTAAATTAATCAGAACAGAAACATTTTACATTTGGCTAGAAATTCAAAAGGAAATGATCTCTACAGAGAAATATTTCCTCCTGTGTGCTACCTATATCTTCCAACTAGAATCCCAATACTTCTCAAATCTTTTTGGAACAAAGAACAAACAGCAAAAAACATATACATGATCAAATACAAATCTTAGAATCAACTATTAAAGACTACCAGAACCCACTGGATTCTCCAATTACATTGAATGAACAAAATGACAAAATACAATACCTCCAACCCAAAAAGGCCTATGGTGTTGATGGTATCCTCAATGAAATGATAAAATATGCAGAACACAAATTCCAATTGGCTATACTTTAAACTCTTTAATAACATCATCCTTAGATCTGGCATCTTCCCTGATATTTGGAACCAAGGACTGATCACCCCAATCCACAAAAGTGGAGACAAATTTGACCCCAATAACTACTATGGGATATGGGTCAACAGCGACCTTGGGAAAATCCTCTGAAAATCCTCAGCAAATTCCTCTGCACTTAGTTTCCTCTATCGTAATCACTCTTCTTTCACCCCAGCTGCCAAACTAACCCTGATTCAGATGACCATCCTACCCATGCTAGGTTACGGAGACATAATTTATAGATCGGCAGGTAAGGGTGCTCTCGAGCAGCTAGATGTTCTTTACCATTCGGCCATCAGATTTGCCACCAATGCTCCTTATAGGACACATCACTGCACTCTATACTCCTCTGTAAACTGGTCATCTCTGTTTACCCGTCACAAGACCCACTGGTTGATACTTATTTATAAAATCCCCTTAGGGGGGGAGTGAGGCCTATCTGAGATATCAACTGCAGCCCTCAGCAGGCACCGGATAGACCGGGTCCTGGAGATGCACTGGAGGTCTGGAGTGCACGGCCTGCACAACCCGTCCTGGCTGAGTTGTCACTGTAGCCCGGTACGGGCGAAGCGCTGGCACAGGGCGAACTGGGCTGTGCTGGAGATTGAGGGCTGCCGTGCGTAGAGCAGGCGCAGGGTAGGCTGGACCTAGGAGACGCACTGGTGGCCAGATGTGCTGCGCCGGCGCACTTCTCCCTGGCTGGATGCCCACTCTAGCACGGCACTTGCGGGGGGCTGGTATCGACCACACCGGACTGTGCGTGCGGATTGGCGAGATCGTGCACACTTCCGCATAGCACGGTGCTCTCCACATCAACCGCTCCCCTCGGTAAGCACGGGGAGTTGGCTCAGGTCTATTGCCTGACTCCGCCAATCTCCCCGTGTGCCCCCTCCCCAATTTTTTTTTAGGGCTGCCTCTCAGGCTCCTGTAGCTCCCTTAACTTGTCCTCCCAGAATCGACATTCCGACTTCCATGTCCATCCTTCTCCCCGGTGCTCCAATCCACGCTGCTTGGTCTTCTTTTGGTGGGTGGTCCTGTAACGGCTGTTGCAGGGAGTAGACCAAGGTTTAGCGTGTTGAGTGCTCATCATATAATTTTAATAGAACAAAACAAGAAACTGACAGCCAAACAGTTCTGTCAGGTTAGCAACACTAAACAGAAATTAACCACCCACAAAACCCAAAGGAAAATAGGCTGCCTAAGTATGGCTCCCAATCAGAGACAACGATATACAGCTGTCCCTGATTGAGAACCATACCCGGCCAAAACAAAGAAATACAAAACATAGAAAAAAGGACATAGAATGCCCTAGTCACACCCTGGCCTAACCAAAATAGAGAATAAAACCCTCTCTATGGCCAGGGTGTGACATTTATGTTGGGTTGCTACCATGCTGTGTTGCTATGTTGTTGCCTTAGGTCTCTCTTTATGTAGTGTTGTGTCTCGTGATGTGTGTTTTGTCCGATATTTATTATGTATTTTATAAAAAAATGTAATCCCAGGCCCTCGTCCCCGCAGAAGGCGTTTGCCTTTTGGTAGGCCGTCATTGTAAATAAGAATTTGTTCTTAACTGACTTGCCTAGTTAAATAAAGGTTAAATAAACAAAATACAAATTATCGTTAGCAGCAGAGTCGTACATTACCTCAGGGAAAACAATGTACTGAGCAAATGTCAAATTGTCTTATTTCCCAATTACTGTACGACAGACCACGTATTCATCCTGCACACCCTAATTAACAAACAAACAAACCAAAACAAAGGCAAAGTCTTCTCATGCTTTGTTGATTTCAAAAAAGCTTTTTACTCAATTTGGCATGAGAATCTGCTATAGAAATTGATGGAAAGTGGTGTTGGGGGAAAATCATACAACATTATAAAATACATGTACACAAACAACAAGTGTGCGGATAAAATTGGCAAAAAAAACCACATCTCTTTCCACAGGACTGTGGGGTGAGACAGGGATGCAGCTTAAGCCCCACCCTCTTCAACATATATCAACGAATTGGCGATGGCACTAGAACAGTCTGCAGCACCTGGCCTCACCCTACTAGAATCTGATGTCAAATGTGTACTGTTTGTGTACTGTGTACTGTTGGCTGATGATCTGGTGCTTTTGTTCCCAAACAAGGAGGGCCTACAGCAGCACCTAGAAATTCGGCACAGATTCTGTCAGACCTGGGCCCTGACAGTAAATCTCAGTAAGACAAAAATAATGGTTTTCCAAAAAAGGTCCAGTTTTCAGGACCACAAATACAAACTCCTTCTAGACACCATTGCCCTAGAGCAAACAAATAACTATACATACCTCGGCCTAAACATCAGTGCCACATGTAACTTCCACAAAGCTGTAAACGAGCTGAGAGACAAGGCAAGAAGGAACATAACATTTAACGTACCAATTAGGATCTGGCAAAGAATACATGAATCAGTTATAGAACCCATTGCCCTTTATTATTGTGAGGTCTGGGGTCCTCTCCCCAGCCAAGATTTCACAAAATGGGACAAACACCAAATTGAGACTCTCCATGGTAATGTTAGAAGATTAGTGTACATAGAATTATAATTGGGAGAATAGTGTACAATAATAGGCTATACCCTCGTCTATTGCCTGCACTAAACATGGAACTGTGGGATGCAGCCTGGTCTTATAGACTAGACGTAACATAGTGAAAGTAAATCCAGGACACCTAAATCAGTATGATATGTTACGTTTTGGTATGGTTACATAAGACAGATGGTTAATTAAGGCAGAAACGAAAGTAGGGTATTTGGTCGGACGTATAACGCGCGAACGTCGATCAATCCAAAGATGTGAGTTGAAATCACTTGACGGACAACTTTAGCTAATTAGCAACTTTTCAACTACTTACTACTTTTTTTAGCTATTCAGCATGTTAGCTAACCCTTCCCTAACCTTAACCCTTTAACTGAACTCTTAACCAACTGCTCTTAAATGCAAGTAAAACTAAAAACTAAATGCATGCTCTTCAGCCGATCGCTGCCTGCACCTGCCCGCCCGTCCAGCATCACTACTCTGAACGGTTCTGACTTAGAATATGTGGACAACTAGAAATACCTAGGTGTCTGGTTAGACTGTAAACTCTCCTTCCAGACTCACATTAAACATCTCCAATCCAAAATGAAATCTAGAATCGGCTTCCTATTTCGCAACAAAGCATCCTTCACTCATGCTGCCAAACATACCCTCGTAAAACTGACCATCCTACCGATCCTCGACTTCGGCGATGTCATTTACAAAATAGCCTCCAACACTCTACTCAACAAATTGGATGCAGTCTATCACAGTGCCATCCGTTTTGTCACCAAAGTCCCATATACTACCCACCACTGCAACCTGTATGCTCTCGTTGGCTTGCCCTCGCTTCATACTCGTCGCCAAACCCACTGGCTCCAGGTCATCTACAAGTCTCTGCTAGGTAAAGCCCCGCCTTATCTCAGCTCACTGGTCACCATAGCAGCACCCACCCGTAGCACACGCTCCAGCAGGTATATCTCACTGGTCACCCCCAAAGCCAATTCTTCCTTTGGCCACCTCTTCTTCCAGTTCTCTGCTGCCAATGACTGGAACGAACTACAAAAATCTCTGAAGCTGGAGACTCTTACCTCCCTCACTAGCTTTAAGCACCAGCTGTCAGAGCAGCTCACAGATCACTGCACCTGTACATAGCTCATCTGTAAATAGCCCATCCAATCTACCTCATCCACATACTGTATTTATTTATTTATCTTGCTCCTTTGCACCCCAGTATCTCAACTTGCACATTCATCCTCTGCACATCCTACCATTCCAGTGTTTAGTTGCTATATTGTAATTACTTTGCCACCATGGCCTATTTATTGCCTTACCTCTCTTATCCTACCTCAATTGCACATGCTGTATATAGATTTTCCTACTGTATTATTGATTGTATGTTTGTTTATTCCATGTGTAACTCAGTGTTGTTGTATGTGTCGAACTGCTTTGCTTTATCTTGGCCAGGTCGCAGTTGCAAATGAGAACTTGTTCTCAACCAGCCTACCTGGTTAAATAAAGTTGAAATATGTGTTTGTTTTTTTATTTTAAAAAACGTAACCCCTAGCCTAGCTAATGTTAGCCAGCTAGCTAACTTTAGCCACCTAGCTAGAATTTGTAACATATTATACGTTTCGCAAATTCGTAACATTTAGTACATTTTGCAAATTCGTAACATATTGTGCCTTTTGCAAATTCATAACATACAGTAACATACAAAATGGGTGATGGAAAATCCACAAATGAATACATACCGTATGAAATGTAGCATATCATACTAAAAGGATTTACCTCCAGAATAATATGAAATGCTCTGAGACCAGGTTGTGGGATGACACGGCTAAGTATGCACCGGGTTCAAACTGTTACGGCTTGGTCTGCGCTCCACTCGTAACGATTTAAAATAGCATAAATATATGTTGCATATATTATCAACTGGTACTAATGAGCCTCAGCAACAACCACCTGGCCGTGACGGCATTTACAGAGGAAGCAAATGAAGGTAAACTAAACAATGTAATTAAATGGAATGATAATGTAGGCTATACCAACTGAAGGGAACTAACAGTAAATGGAATGATAATGTAGGCTATACCAACTGAAGGGAACTAACAGTAAATGGAATGATAATGTAGGCTATACCAACTGAAGGGAACTAACAGTAAATGGAATGATAATGTAGGCTATACCAACTGAAGGGAACTAACAGTAAATGGAATGATAATGTAGGCTATACCAACTGAAGGGAACTAACAGTAAATGGAATGATAATGTAGGCTATACCAACTGAAGGGAACTAACAGTAGTTGAATGTGTGTGGTTATTAGGCCTACTGATGGTCAATACTGATAGTGGCTAATATGATAGAAATAGGAAATAGAGAAAGTCAGCCTATAATTAAGATATTCGAGAGTGCCCATCCCTACAAGTTAAAAGGCTGTACAATTTAAATTCTGCATAACGGCACAGCATTTCATAAACTTTACTGTGGGAAAGTTTATATTATTTGCGTGTGAAGGTGGTGGAATTATTAGGGAATACGGCATATCTGTAGACACACTTCTGCTACACCTTCATTTATTCCATCTCCACCCTAAACGAATAGCGGGTGAATAGCAGGCTATTCTCATGCTTAAGTTCAAGGTCAGAATACACATTGAGAGAAAAGTGCATAAAAGGGGAATTATGTTCCATTTACGCACGCTTAACTCAGGTCGGAAATCCCCCCCTTAGAGAAAAGCCATGATTTAGCCCGAATCACTCGAGTATCAATCTCTGGAGCTCTATGACCCCTGCCCATCCACCCCCTCCCAGGATCGGCCTCTCATTCTGGGCCGTGTTTTCCCGGACTGCTGGGTGTCAGCTGGAGTAATGAGATATTTAGCAGACAGAGAGAGAGAGAGAGAGAGAGAGAGAGACAGAGAGAGAGAGAGAGAGAGAGAGAGAGAGAGAGAGAGAGAGAGAGAGAAAGGCCCGTCTCCAGGTGGAATACGCTCTAACACAAGTGGCCCCTGACTGACTCTCCTCCGAATGCAATTTTCTCCCTTCTTTATTTCTCGTCTAGCTCGAAATAAGTGCTGGAGAGAGGGAGAAAATATGGCTGAGCTGCCTTCAGCTAAAGAGACATGTTCATCGGCTGATAGATACAGTCAAACCCTCAAGAGATGAACACACAGTGAGAGACACACACACACACTCAGACAGACACACAGCCCTACAGTATGATAGAGAGGTGATATAATATGCCATCTGGTTAGGATGGCAATCACAGTATGAGCCAAACCCCATCACAAACTCCCTGACTGAGTCTGAAAACTCGCCTCCAACTAAATGTTTCAATTAAAAGCTTTTTATTCTCCTGTGGCAGATTGTGTGTTTGAGCAGGTTTTGCCCCTAGTTAGGCTTTGATTTCAGCGTGAGTAATGTACTGGTGTGATATGATAGATTATAATGTCTGTGGCTTAGTGTCCTCTGTAGTTAAATCACTGCTGCTGTGTCTTTTATGTTACAGCTCACTGTTCAGTGTGTGTGCGTGCGTGCGTGTGTGTGTGCAAGTTTTCTTTTTTTATAAAATTGCATTTGTCACATGCGCCGAATTCAACAGGTGTACAGTGAAAGGCTTACTTACAAGCCCTTAACCAACAATGCAGTCCAAGAAATAGAGTTAAATAAACTAAAGTAAAATATTTAATAAAATAAAATAACGAGGCTATATACAGGGGGTACCGGTACCAAATTCTATTCCCTATCCAAGCTGTCAATATAATATTGAATATTCAGACTCAAACACAGTACTGTCATCAGCATATTGCAGCTGAACAAACACACACAGAGACAGAAAGACACAAACACACACACACACACACACACACACACAGTGAGAAAGAGTGACACACACACACAGAAACACATGTACCTCATTTATGGACACAATGCTCTGATTCTCTCTCTCTCTCTCTAAGCTCTCTAAATGTCTTTCTCTCACCTCTTGCTCTCGTCTCCTTTTCCCTCTGACTATCTCTGTTCCTTCTCTCTACCTCCGTCTCCCGTCTCCCCGTCCCTCTCTATCTCGCTCTTTCTTTTTCCCACTCTGTGAGATGATGAAATACTTTTAGAACTCAGGAAATCGCTTTCTGTGGAAATAAACCCATTCTGGACTGTAAGATAACTGGCCCTTATGGGAAGCTTGTCCCTTCCCTTCCCCTTAGTTGTGTGTGCTTGTTAGTGTCGTGTTACGTGTGTGTCTGCGTGCATTGTACATATGATGGGTTAGTTTGAAACCAATTCCTTGTGAAACCAATCCATTTTTTAAATATTTTGAATATGAATTCAGGATATTCCATGTGCAATACTGAACCCTGTCTCCCCCTTCTCTCCCACCCTCCCTCAGGGTTGCTCGTCTCCCATCGTGGTGAAGTTTGCCGACACGCAGAAGGACAAGGAGCAGCGGCGCCTGCAGCAGCAACTGGCTCAGCAGATGCAGCAGCTCAACAACGCCACCACCTGGGGGAGTCTGACAGGGCTGGGTGGCCTCACCCCGCAGTATCTGGCTGTAAGAGGACACGCCACGTCGCCCACCCCTTACTGCAGCCCCGCAGCCAACGCATCCGTCGCCGCCGCAGTCAGTGCCACCCTCCCCGCCCCCCACTACCCTCCCTGCCGTCGCCAACCGCCGTCCCCCCCCCCCCCCCGTCCACACCCCCAGAGAGTCAGACCCCCCTTTCCCCCTCTCTTCCCCCCTTAAGGGTCCACTCCCCCTCCTTCTCCCTCTGCCAGGGAGTGTAGCCGTGACAGGGAAATTAGGTTTTTGAATAATCGGGGTAAAAGTTCAATGGGTGGGGCCAATCGTTGGTGTGATCCACTAAGAGGTCTTTCCCATGTCTAATACCGTCGTCCGATTGGGTCACAGAAGTGATTGCTTGACAGATTGGCATGTGGTGTTTCAGAAGCCTCATTACCCCTCCCTGCTTCAGTACTTTATAACATTTCAGAACCCCCCTCTCAACTCCTTCTTAGCACCCCCTTCCTCCGGTAGCCTCTTCCAGAACTGACCCTCTTCCTCTTTCACTCTGAAACCTTTTAAGACTTCTGTCCCCAAGTTCTCTGAAACAGACCAGTCTACTCTTCCTTGAGTCCCCTTCATCACAGCTAGGATCTTTCCTCAAACTGTAAACTTGGAAATAGGTGTACAAAGTTGTAAATGTACTGCAGTAAATGTACATACGTTTTTTGACAGTTACTCTCAGTGTTCTACTCTGAAATGTCTGCGACTCAGTGGTTAAATGTACAGTAGTAGATGTCATATTCAATGTTTATATAGCCTGTAGCCCACATCCAGTAATGCTACCAAGATCATGATGATACTAGCAGAGAAAAGATAGTGAGGGTGATCACTGTTTGCGTTTCCAATCCCTCCTTCTCACTCTGTTTCTCTCTCTTTTATTATTTTCCTATCTATCCATCTCTCTATCTCTCCTCTCTTGATTTCTCCCTCAGTTGCTTCAGCAGGCCACCTCCTCCAGTAACCTGGGAGCCTTCAGTGGGATCCAACAGATGGCAGGTGAGTCCAGCAGATGTACACACACACACACACACACACACACTGAGTAATGTTGTAGAGACTATGCAGTAGTTTTCTAAAATGCCGCTGTTGTTCGGATTTGTCTTGAGTCTGTTATCCATCAGGACAGAAGAGTGTACCAGGCCTCAAAGAAGGGATGTTTAGTCCAGCATTAAGGCAATAGAGAAGGAAAATAGAGAGAGATGAGATGGGAGCTCTGCTCACTGTTTCCCCCTGCTGGTCTTTTCCTCTGCATGTTCTCCTACCCACACTCCCACCTGTCTCTCTCCATCCTTTACCCTCTTTATCCCTCTCCTTTGTCTCTGTAACTCCCCTCCTTCTTTCTTTCAATTGCTTACTCTCACCCTGTCATCCCACCTACCCCCCCCCCTGTCCTCCTACGCCCTGCCTCTCTCCCTCTTGCCACCTCACTCCCACCCTCTCTCTCTCTTTCTCGCTCTCTGCCTCTCCTTGGGTGCTCAGTAAGCTGTCAGCTCCTGATTGTAGACTGTTTAGCTGGCTGACAGAGAGAAGCAGAGGGGGAAATGTATAGCAGCTATTGGCACAGGAGTACTGTAATTGCCAGCACCGCTAAAGGAAAACCACATTTTAATAAGTAGAGCAAAACTCAATGGATATGAGGAACTGGTTGTTGCAGGGTAGAAATAATCTATTTTTAAAGTAGTCAGCTCATTGGCTCAAGTTTTTAAAATTGGTATCCATGTCTTGCAAAGTAGGTGGGTTGAGTGTTCTGGACACAGGGACATTTTTAATGTTAGTTGATGTGGTGTAGTTGAGTGAGGATGGGCTCTGAGGATCTTTTACCTCAGTGAATGGCTGTTAGAACTCTCTCTCTCACACGCACACACACACACACACGCGCGCGCGCACACACACACACACACGCACATACACACACACACACACGCACACACACAGCTACAGAAACGCTCAGGGACTTGGAACTGTTGAAACTGGAAACGAAATCGCGTCTGCATTCCGGAATCCTTTTGGCCGTCCATCTGTCGCTGGGCAACCATACGTGATTGGCAGTAGATGTGAGACAGCTCAGTGACATCTGGTCCCAGTCTTCATCATGAGGGGTCGGAGAGCTGTGAGAGGCTCAATTACCCCAATGAGCATTCAATTAGAGCCAGCTAGCTAGCTAGCTAGCGCTTACGATAGAGCCCCGGCCCAGCTCAGCCCAGGTGGCATACAGAGCCTCCATAGAGCTTTACAGCCCGGAGCACACAGCACAGTCTAGCACAGCACAGCCTGCCAGCTGTATAGCCCCAATGCTGGAGCTCCTGGTGTGTGCAGAGCTGTCTCTGGTTCTCTCTTTCTGATAATTATTGCAGTTTCAGGACAGGTGCTCTCTGCTGTTTGACATTCCAGATGAAGTGTAGCCATTATACATGAATAGCTTCCTTAGATCTCAGTCGTTATGAACAGGTATCGTGGAGAGGTTTGATATTATAGATAGCGGCTGAGAATGGAGCGAATGTTAAAGTGATGGTATGTTGGTATTGATGATTCTTCTGCTCTGTTCTGCTCTCTGGTTCCCCCATAGCTGTGTCTCCTAGTCTTAGTCATCCTCCAGGGCCCTAAAACTCAACTCTGGACCTCGAAGCCAGTTCCACTGCCTTGTTCCATTGTTGCCCTCTAAGCAGGGACTGATTGGGTGCAATTAATTATCAGGTAGAACAGAAACCCAGCAGGCTCTGGACCTCATAGTGTGGCAGTTAAACACCCCTGCTCTAGGGGATAGTGCTATAATCCTCCCTGTTTTGCTTGATTAAGTGGCATTAGGCCTCCCGTGTGTGTGTGTGTGTGTGTGTGTGTGTGTGTGTGTGTGTGTGTGTGTGTGTGTGTGTGTGTGTGTGTGTGTGTGTGTGTGTGTGTGCGTGTGTCTAACTGAGTGTATAAACTCTAGGGTCAGATCAGTGTCTCTCCACTCAGCCGAGCCTGATTCATCTGCTCCACTCTAAACCCACAAAGTGACAAAGCCACTCAACAGCGCTGCCCTCCATCTGCAGAGTGGAAAAATACAGTGTGTTACACAATACCATAGGGACTAGTTCGAACACAGGACATACCGGGGCTTTCATCATGGGTTTATCAGACAGAAGAGGATGCGTTCTTCCAGGGTCTGTCTTTCTCCTTACCACTTAAACACTCTGACAAATTAGTTTCTTGAAAAGGGCTATGCTAATAAAATTATAAATGGTCTTACAGAGAATGATGTTGTTTATCAGGAGGACTGGTTGGAGCAAGTTTTTCACAATGTGCTAGGACACAATGTGCTAATATATTTCTAATGTGAAGGTTGTGAAGTGAAGAACAGAACTGTATTTAATGGGAAATAGCGATCCTTTCCCCAGCCTGCTCGTTTCTGAGGTTAAAGGCATCTATATGAGTAGGCAACAACAGACAGCTGGCAGATGCACACGTGTTGTTTATCGCATGAGAAGTCTGCATTGTGACTGCGTCACACACACACACACACACACACACACACACCTCCTGTCCAGACCGGTCGTCACGGCAACCACAGAAACGGAACATTCTGATCAGGCTGTTCCGGAAGAAGAGAAGACGGAAGATTTCAACGCTTGTTCTTTTACGCTGTCAGACGGGCCTATCTGGACACGAGCGCCTCACTAACCAATTATTCTAGCGCCTTCTCTTTATTGGTCAAGCTGGGTTTAGCCATCTGGTCCAATGAAAACTGTTCAGTGAAAACATAAACACCCTAACCCCCTTAAACCATTCATCCAGGTGCCAAGCTCTGTGAATTTTTCTTCATGGTGTTTCGTTCATGTGGTGTTGTGTGTGTGTGTGTGTGTGTGTGTGTGTGTATGTATTCATGATACTGTATATACATTCAGACTGTATATACGACACATACCTCGCATTTGACAAGGTGTCCGCCCCTCTTTCCTGGGTCCATAGGAGTGTTATATAAACGGGTGTAGTTCTCTGTGCGAGCTGGTCGATGGAGCTCCATTGCTCTGTTCTACAGAGTGAGTCTGTCTGCTTTATGGAGCCTCGTCCAGCTGTCTCTCAATAAGCCAAACAGCACTTCAGCATATGTCCAATCTACTACGCCATATTCCTCTATTCACACACACGCGCTCTGTCTCACACACACACACACACACACACACACACACACACACACACACACATGCATACATACACACTAACTGCTCACATACACACTTTCTCTCTCACACACACCCACGCTGCTGTCACACAGTGCAGGGTGCGAGGTTGACCACCCCTGGAGGTGTCTAATGGTCGTTACTTTATCATCAGTCAGAGCTGGCATGGCCTCATTAATTATGCTTAAGTAATGGCCCATATGCTAATGCCATGTAGCTAATGAGTAAACCAGGTTACAGTTAGCCTACATACTGTACATGTTGATGAATTACTGTCCCCAGAAAGCTCACGGCACAGACAACAAAGCTCTATGTTAATGTAGAGTCCAAATGTATGCCTGTTATCTGTAAAAGACAACAATAGAATCAAACAGGAAGCAAGACAAAGTAGGGGAGATGATGTCTAGAGATGTTCCACAGGTCTTCATGGAAGAGCTTGGACAGGCGGTTGCCAGTGCCGTCTCTCTTCCCCCTTGCAGGAGTTTAAGTCCAGCCTGTCCGTGTGTGTTAGTGGTCCACAGTTGTCAGGATCACCTCTGTCTTGAATTGGTCATATCTTGACATGCACCACAGAGAAGACGCCTCTCATCTCCTTCGGCATCCACACGGTTAGCACCCAGTTCGGATGCGGTCCAGACGTGATCCCCAGGTTTGACAACACCCTCTCTGGCTCCTCTCCTCCAGGTATGAGTGCTCTGCAGTTGCAGAACCTGGCCACTTTAGCAGCGGCAGCAGCGGCGGCCCAAAACTCAGCCGGCCCCAACGCAAACCCCCTGTCCTCCAACGCGGCCTCCCTCGGAGCGCTGGCCAGCCCAGGTAACGCCGCTTCAGAGGGGGGGGGTCAAACGCGGGGGACACCTGCCCTCCTGTCCTACCACCACCATAATTTTCACTGTCGTCAGCAATACCATCATCTTCGTCATCATTGCTGATGATCGAACCATCTTCATCACCATCAGTAGTCATTGCCGTCGACACCCACAAGATATCACTCCATGGTGTGTGTCCGCCACCTCTGCGTTGTGTTATTGTGTTACTGTTACCATGGAGACCCCATGCCGTGTCCGTCCCGGCGCCTGCCTGCGTGTCTGTGTCTGACAGCACTTCACCTCCTCACCGTGTCATGTGACGTGTACACCCTACGGCCATATCATTCCGTGTCCCACGCGTTGTGTGTAAAACGTACTACAGCTCAATGTCGTCTGTGTTCGGTTTCCACACTGAGAGTTGTCTGTGGGTGGGTGGTGGTGGTTGTTTGTGTGTGTTTGTTGTGCCTTTAAAGTGACTCGTCTCTTCACTTCACAAGCCCTCTGAGTCTGAGACACGGGAACTTTAAGTGCAGTGGAGTTGTTTCCGGGGGAGGGATGGTTGTTGGATCCTTTATGTGTCGTGTGTGATCTGCCTCTGGACATGGCCAGGGTCTGGTGACTAGAGAGACAGACAGACAGACAGACAGCAGTCAGGAGTTCTCTGGAGGAGATGGGTTCATCTAGGTCACATTGAGACACTCTTCTCTCCTTCTATTCCTCTTCTCCACTCTCCTGCTTACTCTCTCTCTGCTTTTCTCTTATTCTGCTTACTCTCTCTCTGCTTTTATCTTATTCTGCTTACTCTCTCTCTGCTTTTATCTTATTCTGCTTACTCTCTCTCTGCTTTTATCTTATTCTGCTTACTCTCTCTCTGCTTTTATCTTATTCTGCTGTCTCTCTCTCTCTGCTTTTATCTTATTCTGCTTACTCTCTCTCTGCTTTTATCTTATTCTGCTTACTCTCTCTCTGCTTTTATCTTATTCTGCTTACTCTCTCTCTCTGCTTTTCTCTTATTCTGCTTACTCTCTCTCTGCTTTTCTCTTATTCTGCTTACTCTCTCTCTGCTTTTATCTTATTCTGCTTACTCTCTCTCTGCTTTTATCTTATTCTGCTCTCTCTCTCTGCTTTTCTCTTATTCTGCTTACTCTCTCTCTGCTTTTATCTTATTCTGCTTACTCTCTCTCTGCTTTTCTCTTATTCTGCTTACTCTCTCTCTGCTTTTATCTTATTCTGCTTACTCTCTCTCTCTGCTTTTATCTTATTCTGCTTACTCTCTCTCTGCTTTTATCTTATTCTGCTCTCTCTCTCTCTCTCTCTCTGCTTTTATCTTATTCTGCTTACTCTCTCTCTGCTTTTATCTTATTCTGCTCTCTCTCTCTCTCTCTCTCTGCTTTTATCTTATTCTGCTTACTCTCTCTCTGCTTTTCTCTTATTCTGCTCTCTCTCTCTCTCTCTCTGCTTTTATCTTATTCTGCTGTCTCTCTCTCTCTGCTTTTATCTTATTCTGCTTACTCTCTCTCTGCTTTTATCTTATTCTGCTCTCTCTCTCTCTCTCTCTGCTTTTATCTTATTCTGCTCTCTCTCTCTCTCTCTGCTTTTATCTTATTCTGCTGTCTCTCTCTCTCTGCTTTTATCTTATTCTGCTTACTCTCTCTCTGCTTTTCTCTTATTCTGCTCTCTCTCTCTCTCTGCTTTTATCTTATTCTGCTTACTCTCTCTCTGCTTTTATCTTATTCTGCTCTCTCTCTCTGCTTTTATCTTATTCTGCTCTCTCTCTCTCTGCTTTTATCTTATTCTGCTTACTCTCTCTCTGCTTTTATCTTATTCTGCTCTCTCTCTCTGCTTTTATCTTATTCTGCTCTCTCTCTCTCTCTCTCTCTGCTTTTATCTTATTCTGCTCTCTTTTTTCTCTCTGCTTTTATCTTATTCTACTTCTTTTGCTTCCCTCCCCCTCTCTCTCTTTCACTCCATTTGTCCTCTCTCTCTCGTCCTCTCTGCCTTGCTCCTCCAGTTCCCTGGTTGCTGTCTTTCCTGGAGTAGCCAAGTAACAGAGCGTGAATAGGAGCTTTGTTTAGTGTCTCTCTCTCATGAACCCATCACCCTTTGCCTGTCCTGCTCCCTGCTTTCACCCAGCTGCTTAGCATAGGTTTGAATGTGAATTCTGCTCTCTCGCTCGCTCTCATGTGTTCTGTGGTTACTAGAGCTACATTATTAGTACATGCTCTGCTCAGTGCCAATGAAAGGCGACACTCTCCGTCAATGACATTTTGACTGAATATTAGTATCAATTTGATAAAGACAGCCAATTTACCATTGAGAGACTGTCTTGCTTTCCATTTGCACTAAGTCTATTTTAAGATATCCTCTCTTTCTGATGCAGTGTAAGCGTGACTTAGAGGTGTGTGTGGACATTATGTCTACTGGAAGATGGACACTTTCTGGACAATCAAATAAACGACTGTCTGTAAAGGACATTTGTTATTCACCCACATTGTACTTAGTGACCATGCAACACTTAGGCATGTTCTTGTCACTCATGATCTGTTCTTTTGTCTGTGTGTGTGTCACAGTCGTGTCTGTGTGTGTGTCACAATTGTGTGTGTGTGTGTGTGTGTGTGTGTGTGTGTGTGTGTGTGTGTGTATGTGTGTGTGTGTCACAATCGTGTGTGTCTGTGTCTCTGTTCCAGGGCTAAATTAACCTTGTAAAAAAACAAAACATGTAACATGTATGCCGAGATATAGCTCTGTCATACTTATATCATACTTAGGGGTCCTAAACAGGAATCTAGCGTAGGGTGTAGTTGGTCGTCTGGTGCTCTTGCCTGCCTGCCTGTCTGCCTGCTTTAGGTTTGGTCGTTACATGACCGCTTCACGAAGGAACAACCCAGTCCCTCACCTTTTCATCGCTACACACGCATCCACAACTACTGTGTTCATCGTGCTCTGCATTCACATGTGTGAGGGATCTGTATATGTTACCTGGCAGCTACACTCATTTCTAAGACATTCGGTGTTGAATGAGGGCAGAGAGATGTACTTCCTGCCTGCCACTCTCCCAAGCTCCAGTTTGTCTGAGCAGGGAGGATGTTGTTGCTTCTATCACTAAAACGTCCAATTGGATGCCTCCGCTTCTCTAACGCGCGTTGCTTGTTGTCTTGTTCTTCCTTCCTTTTTCTCTCCCTCCCTCTCTTTCCCACTCCTTCCTCTCCTCCTCCTCCCCCTGGTATCCTCTCTTCCCGACAGCGGGCACCACAGCCAACTCCTCGGGCATGACCTCTCTGACCTCTCTGGGCACTCTGCAGGGCCTGGCTGGCGCCACCATGGGTCTGAACAACATTAATGCACTAGCAGGTAGCGTCAACAGTGAGTATTCACCATTGGCCGCTCACCACTCATCTCACCGCCACCGCCACCGCCACCGCCATCAGACACAGGGATACGCTGCTGTTGCAGAGGAACATCATATCTAGAAAGCACCTCCAGTATGTGTTACAAACATTAATAATAATACTGGTAATGATCTGTACTCTAAACACTATCAAAGTCCACCAAAGTCCCGGATCCAAACATCTGTCACTATGCCCGTGGCGTCTCTCTGTGTCCACTCCCTGAGAAATCACCTGTTCAGCCTGGCTTTCTGCTCCAGGCTGCACCCCCCTGAACCACCACATCCTCACAAAGACCACAGCTACCAATACATCCATCCATTTATTCATCAATCCATCCGCTTCCTGGTTGTGTCACACGGGGTGGTGCCTGTTGTAAGAGTGCTGCTGTTTGTGCCTGTCGCTTCACGTCTGTGTGGTGTCGTGTACGTGTCACAAGTGAATCTGCACACTTGTGTATAAGTAGAGGTACATTTTTTTCAAAAAACAAAACAAAAACATTTTAGTAGAGGTGAAGAGAAGAAAATATTCTGCAACTCTTGGAAGAACACAGAAGTGGCCTTAATCAGGTTTTAGTAAGTCTACATTTATGAGATGAGCGGTGTCCCAGTAGTCGTACAGTAGCAGGCCATGCCAGTGAGTTTCTCTGATGGTCACACTGAGTCTCTGTCCTGTCATGGCCTGCTACACCTCTGGGGGAAAGTCAAAGTGTGTAGTCTTAATCAGTGTTGTTATGACAGCAGAGATCCTGTAAAACCAGCCCATTCTCCACATATTCTCCCCTGACCTTTTCCTGTGTCTTCTACAGTTGCCATATCCGCTTTCTAAATCACCCCACCGCTCAAACACGATGAGAATGCCAGTTTCACATTAATCTTCTCCCCCCTTTCCCCTCCTTCTTTCATTGAAGCACATCTAGGCTTTAATTGAATCGTAAAGGTCAACGGTGCAATTATTCCTGAATAAATGAGTGACCTATAATTTCCAGCGGCGTGGTCATCATTTACATCTCTGTCAGGTGGTGGCGGGCGGCGGGACATTTGGGAATATCGACGCCCTCAGACTGTCGCCCTGCTAGGCAGTGAAGCCACACTAACGAGTATAGCTGTCCGTTCTTACCTTGCTGCTCGTCGTTACCCTCTAAATGGCCAAATAAGGACGGGGCATGCCAGGGACGTGCAGTTTGATTGGTGTTTGACATTGTTGGTCTGGGGTCTGATTGGTCAAACAGTAGTGATGTGATTTCTCCTCTGTGTGGGTGGTGAAAACAGTGATAGATTGAGGGATGCTATTGAGATATTGGTTCTTGAGTAAACTAAATCAAATCAAACATCAGCTGATATATCAAAGTGCTGTACAGAAACCCGGCCTAAAACCCCAAACAGCAAGCAATGCAGGTGTAGAAGCACGGTGGCTAGGAAAAACTCCCTAGAAAGGCCAAAATCTAGGAAGAAACTTAGAGAGGAGCCAGGCTATGAGGGGTGGCCAGTCCTCTTCTGGCTGTGCCGGGTGGAGATTATAACAGAACATGGCCAAGATGTTCAAATGTTCATAAATGACCAGCATGGTCAAATAATAATAATCACAGTAGTTGTAGAGGGTGCAACAAGTCAGCACCTCAGGAGTAAATGTCAGTTGGCTTTCCATAGCCGATCATTAAGAGTATCTCTACCGCTCCTGCTGTCTCTAGAGGGTTGAAAACAGCAGGTCTGGGACAGGTAGCACGTCCGGTGAACAGGTCAGGGTTCCATAGCCGCAGGCAGAAGAGTTGAAACTGGAGCAGCAGCACGGCCAGGTGGACTGGGGACAGCAAGGAGTCATCATGCCAGGTAGTCCTGAGGCATGGTCCTAGGGCTCAGGTCCTCCGAGAGAGAGAAAGAAAGAGAGAAAGAGAGAATTAGAGAGAGCATATTTACATTCACACAGGACACCGGATAAGACAGGAGAAATACTCCAGATATAACAGACTGACCCCAGCCCCCCACTAGCAGGTTCTGAAGTGTGGATGTTAAACTCGTACATTAGGCCTTGAGTGTCTTGTGTGTGTTGACGTGCAGTGTGTGTGTGTGTGTGTAGGGGAGGGGGGGGCTAGGGCTGTTGTCATGGTGATATTTCAGCGACTGGCTGCTTATTTCTGCTGTGGTGTTCCAGTTTGCATGGGTCAGGCCAGGCTCTCCATTCACCTCTGTGTTACGTGTTTAAATGTCTATTACATGTAGGACACGTGTATTATGCGTGTGTGTGTGTGTGAGAGATAAAATAAATGACATTTTGTGCATATAGTTACATATCCTGTACAAAATGTTTTGAAATGTGTTTTACATTGTGTGTGTATGTATGTAGAGTGTGTGTGTGTGTGTGTGTGTGTGTGTGTGTGTGTGTGTGTGTGTGTGTGTGTGTGTGTGTGTGTGTGTGTGTGTGTGTGTGTGTGTGTGTGTGTGTATAGAGTGAGTGAGTGTATGTGTATGTACTGTATGTTGAGTGTGAGTGTGTAGTGTATGTATAATGAGTGTGTAGTGTATGTATAATGAGTGTGTAGTGTATGTATAATGAGTGTGTAGTGTATGTATAATGAGTGTGTAGTGTATGTATAATGAGTGTGTAGTGTATGTATAATGAGTGTGTAGTGTATGTATAATGAGTGTGTAGTGTATGTATAATGAGTAAGTGCATTCTTCTTTTTGTACTGTTGGGTTTTATGTAAAGTTGCTCACATGCTCTCAGGTATGGCAGCCCTGAACGGAGGCCTGGGCGGCGCGGGGCTGACCAACGGCACGGCGGGCACCATGGACGCGCTCACACAGGCCTACTCAGGGATCCAGCAGTACGCTGCCGCAGCCCTGCCCACCCTCTACAGCCAGTCCCTGCTGCAGCAGCAAGGTGCCGCCGGCAGCCAGAAAGAGGGTCAGTGGGCGTGGGGTGGAGCCAGGGGGCGGAGGGAAGGGACGGGGGGGTGGAGGGGATTCTGGAGAGTTGAGGGGGAAGTGAAGGAATCAAGCGGTGGAGTGTTGGGAGAGAGGTATGCACTCCCAATACAGCCAGACCCGACTGCAATAGTCTAACTGGCACAAGTAGCTTTCTAGTGAGATTACTATTGCAACAACGATACTAACCAGGGGAAGCCAGAAACAGGTTGGGCACTGAGGGTAGAGGGGAGAGCATAGAGGGATAAAGACGTATGCATTAACTCTCTATAATCTCTTTACTCTGTATGTCTCTGGGTTTAACCCTTACCCGGTACTGTCCCGTGTCTCTCTCCTGTTAGGGCCTGAAGGTGCCAACCTGTTCATCTACCACCTGCCCCAGGAGTTTGGGGACCAGGACATCCTGCAGATGTTCATGCCTTTTGGAAACGTGGTCTCTGCCAAAGTCTTCATTGACAAACAGACAAACCTGAGCAAGTGCTTCGGTACATCCACCAGCACAAACGCACCGAAAACACACACATACACCTGTGTATGAATTACATGTTGTATTCCTTTTCAATCATTTGAGTTTCTTCTATGTCTCCTACATCCTTTTGGGCACCCTCTCTCTCTCTAACTCGCTCTCTAACTCGCTCTCCCTCTCTCTTCTCTTGTACCCTGTCCATTTCCTTCTCTGCCTCCCAGGCTTCGTCAGCTATGACAATCCTGTGTCGGCGCAGGCAGCCATCCAGGCCATGAATGGCTTCCAGATCGGCATGAAGAGGCTGAAGGTGCAGCTCAAGCGCTCCAAGAACGACAGCAAACCATACTGATCTTAGCACTAGGGCCTATCTGCTCCCATGTTACCACTGCTAGGGTAAGTCCCCATACGAGCCACGACCTCTACACAGGGACTGGGGGAGGGAAGTGGAGGGAGGGGGGAGACCATATTTGACCACTAGAGGGAGACATTACTTTCTCTTTTAGTTTTTTTTTTTTAGCTTTTTTGTTTAGCAGTATTATTTATTATTAATATTATGATTTTTTTTGTATTATCTTTCACATGAATGCTTCCATTACCACCTTTATTTTGTACCACTAAAAAAAAGTAGCTGTCATCGGTAGCTTTTTCAGTTGTAAAACATATTTAATTTTCTACGTGATTATTTATATACTGTTATGAGAAGAATTTCATTACTCGAAAAACAGAGTAAGAACAAAAAAAAACGATGATTTTGTTTGTTCTCTTTGTGAACCTGAGGCCTGATAAAATGTCGATATAAAGGGTTCATTTCTGACACACCACGCACCGATATGCACATGACCCTTGACCTCCTGGTGTTGGTTTCCGGGCCAACCGCCGCTGCTTCTCTGACCCCTGATGCCTGCTGACAGACACCAGGGAACAAAGGGTTAAAAAACAAAACTTAGTGGCCTCTCACCTGTTAGTCAGTCAACGACAGCATCCCATACACTCCTCTATTTCATTACTATCAGGACTCCAGTCATTTCTTTATGTGAAGAATGTTTATTTCACACTTAAACAATATTAGCAAACTATGATTTTCTGGGTCAGATCACATTGGTCGTTGTTGAAAGGGATATTGTGTAGAACATTTTCAAAGTAACATCCATAATCTGATGAAGGCTATAAGAGAAAAAAATGTATGGGTGGGAAGTTAACTGAAAATACTTGATGTTTCTTGAGAGATAAAAAAAGAAATTCAAAGTAGCGAAAGCCACAGGCCTGTACATTTTATTTGTAAAAAAAGCAGTTCTATTTTTATACAAAATTTTTACTGCCTCAGAAAAAAATGATTTTATTTATTGCCTATCGTTAAGTTATTGGACTCCTATAAAGAACAGAATTCGTTAGAATAGAACCTCGTCGAGTAGTCTTCTGAAATTCGGAGCTGTAGAATTCTCTAGAACAGAGCCACGTTCACACCTCGCTCTGCCTCTGCTCCCTTCACTTTCACACACCTCTCTCTGTCTCTGCATCACATCCGTCTGTGATCAGCTCTTTCTCTCTCTCCATCAGTATCGGTACTTCACCTGTCAAATTTCAACCTTTCCTTGCGTTTCGTTTTTTTGTTCACGTGTTTGTTTCGTTATGTTTCGTTCGTTTGTACTGTACAAAAACTTTTAAACAGTTTCTCCCAAATGACAATCCATCCTCCTTGCTCTGTAGGAGCATGTGGTACTGATGGATATAACTTTGGCTGCTCTGTGTATGAGTGTGTGATAGTGTGTTTGTACTGTAAATGTGTGTCTGTTAGTATTAATCCAAATTGTAAATCCTTTTTGTAAAAAAAAGACAAAAAAATAGCAAGAGATAAAAAATTGCCAATTGTGTAGTGAGTGGTGTTGCCCTTATGACCTGGTGGTTTACATTGTTGTTTTGTTGTGTGTTGTTCCCCTGATTTTAATGCTGTAGTAATGTGGTGCCCTGGCTCTCTGTTCTGTGTGTAACTCTCTCCTCTCCCCTGTTTTCTTCCTATAGAACCCATCTCCATGCCTGTTAGCTCATCGTTTGCCTAGCATGTCTCTGTGGCGTGGCGTCCAAAAACAAAAAAATACAAAAAAGTCTCATCGTCCCGTCATTGTTTTCTGATGTCTTTTCTGAGCTCACCTGATCATAACCTGGTCTCCGCCTACTGACCTTTTGAACTTAGCTTGACCTTTTTGGACTTTTTTTGCATGTGACCTCATTTTGTTCTATTTTGGGGAGGTGGGGTGGATGGGGTACATTGTGCATGAAGGAGGGAGGGAGGGGGGAGGGGGGGAGCGAATCAATGTGAAAAAGTATAGCATCATTCATACAAAAAGACTGAACTCTTACAGACAAAAACAAAACGTTTCTTTTTAAAAACAGAAAAACCCTGTGGCAAAATGATTTCCATTAGATTTATTTAGTTATGTTTAGTTTCCTTATTTTATGTTGGGTTTCGTTTTTTGTTCCTTTTTTCATTTAAAGTAAACTTGAAAGTTCAGCACAGGGTTTGGCATCATGTCTTGGTTCTGGCTCCACTGGCAATATGAGGCCAGAAGCGGACACTGTCGGTGTCCATGAAAAATAGACTACTTCCAAACAGTTCTGAATAAAAACTGACTGATCAATATTAGACTCTCTCAGAGCTCTGTAATTGTTTTTACATTTTTCAGGCAGTGTAAAGTTTTTTGATAAGGCCATTTTAAGTGGCTCTGTTTCTCATTAAAGTATATATAGAACCACTTTTTTCTAGAGTAGTTTAAGGTATTACAAAAATGTCAACAAAAAAAGACTTGCCCTGTTTGGGGGGAGAAATGCTACCTACGTGTCACCTTTTGCTGAACTGACTCACAGATAGACAATCCGTGGTTTAAATGCACATGATGAAGAAATGACCTATATTTTCTACTGTTTAAATTATAGAGCGAAAAAAAAAGAAGAAAATACCTGTAACCCGCGTTAACGTTGGTGCTTCTTGTGAGTTTAGTTTTGGTTTCATTACAAGTCTAACGGTCTTAAGTGTCTCATGTTTTTAAAGAGAAGACTAAAAAAAAACGGTTTACTTGAACAATAGACAGCCTTTCATATGAATACTATTATAATTGTTCCTTTTGTCTTTTTTTTAAGCAGTCCCAATTTGCAAAATTTCTTGTTGGGTAATTAGCTATATAAAATTCCTAAAAAATATATATATGAATATATAAATATATATATATATTTAACATGTCGGCTTGTGAAGCATCAATGTTAATATAATTTTATTTCTATCGTGGGAAACAATATTTAGATGTGTTTTGTTGTTCATTATAATGTGATTTTCTTTTCTTATAAAGAAAAAAAGACAAGATCGGTGGAGTTTAGTGCCAAATCCTGAAGGTACATCCTGTCTATAGCGCGTCAGTGTATTTCTTGTGAAATGATTTGATAACATGGGTATTTTATGAAGTGTTTTGTATGGATCCCTCATATGTAAAAATATAGATTTAAAAAAGAGTTTGTTAACTTGCTATTCTGTGGTCTTGTTGCCTGAAACTGTTCATGTTTTGCTTTTTTTTGTAAAGATGTAAAAAGTGCCCATGTGTCATATATATATATATATATATACACACTCGCACGTACACACACTCATGCAGACCTCACAGTTGACTTTACTTTGTTGTTGTGTATGAGAGCCCCTGAGTGTGAGAGCCTCTACAGTCCAGTTTCCATGTTCCTGCCCACCAGTCTTTACATTACTGTTCATACGTCACTCACATACGTCACTCACACACACAGTTCTCACGTGAGCCATTAAACAGAGCATTCTTCAAAGCCTTATCACAAGCCTTTACATGAACACTCACATGAACACACTCACATTCGCGCCAAACACTCTCGATTCATCCTTTCGCTTTGACAAATTTCAAGCCTTATTTTAAGCTTCATCTCTCTCATTGTAACCTAAATCAAGGACAAGTTTCTAGTTGAAGTTGCTACAGAATGGGAGGAGGGCATTGTTATTTGCTGGTCATGTTTGCGTCACCTCAAACAACATGAATGCTTTGCTTTCATGAGGTAAGTGAAGGGCAAGACTTTCCCACACAAGCCTCAACACCTCCCCAGACCCAGACAAAACAACGTTGATAGTACAGAATGATTTTCAGCTGTTTGGTTTTGTTGTTTCTTCAGTTGACAGTTTCTTATGGACATGTACCAGTATTGGTAATTACACCATTATTACAAAAATATGTTTGCCCTGTTGTAAATGTTGTGTCATGTAGTGTAACTGGACAAAACAGTGTTGAGATGCCAAAGTATTATGTCAAGATTCTCATAGTCAATCCGTTTACATGACACAGTGCTGTCTGTCCGTCAGTCTCAGTATTCTGTAAAACTTCCCCGATTCCCTTCCCTGGAAACCTAGTTTACGGTCTGCAAAACGCAGCACTATTTTATACAAAAACTCACCAGTCGCCTTAACCAGGGAGTGTTGTATCGAAAGACTTGTCTAATAGGATCTAAAATCTGTATGTAAGTAGGTGGTGTTTGCCAAGTCTAAGTGTACTGTACCTCCAGCTTCTCCAACTCTGGGTAAGCATGTCACCATTTTGTCCCACAACACAGTGTAGAGAAGCAAAATGGCCACCTTCTTCTTTAGTGTGGCTCTCAAACTGAAAACCAAGGGTAAATAAATATGTTATCTGTTCCATCGTCTTTTTACAGAATACCAAGGTTTATCTGAAATACTGAGCCAAATGGAGGAGGGTTTGTAAAATGCAGACAGGGGAAATAAAATGAGATGAAAGGGTAGCTATCTTCAGTTCTTAGACAGCAAAACAAGTCTCAGCCAAGAGGCAGGGCCTTTACCATGTCAAATGACCAAGTCAAAGCCAAACTTCAGTTGAGTCCATAGCATATCAAAATGACATTTCCTAAAGCAGTAAGCATGAGTAATGCCATAAAAACAGCTCTAACTACCTGCATAAAAGTAATCAGGATTGCCAATATGTCATACTACACATATATCAGTGTTAGTAGATCATTTTGTCATTAACGCGCGCTGATCGTAGTCTCCTTATTAGACAGACGTATTAGGCCTAAGACCCTTCAGGAATCCTCTCTGAGGAACATCTTTGCACTCTAAATACATTAGGTAACATAAACAGACAACAGAGTTACATCTACTCACGGTGCAGCATAATGTGTTGCAGGCGTAGAGGCTTTGGTTTTTCTGTTTGTTTTCAGTTCATCCCTTAGCCAACTACTTATACTTTGGGAGATGGTAATGTGTTGACATGTGTGTGTTTTAACAGAACTTAAGCATCCCCCAATTCCCAAATCTCACTCACACACACACACACACACACACCGCGGGTTGGCACAGTGTAGTCTGATTGAAGTTGCAGTCTGTTAGATGTTTCTGAAAAAGCACAAGAGTGTCCTCCGCAGACAGACCGTTAGACAGGGGTGTCTGTTGAGTGCCTCACATCTCAGGGGCTGTCATCACCGATGCTTGTTGTAATCTTTCAATCTTGTCACTGTTCCGTTCTCTGTTCCCTTTCTTTCTTAATTATCTAAAGTGCTATTTATCAAACAATGACATTTTAAAGGAAAAAAAACAACTTGTAGTTTCTTTGCATTTTGGCTTATTATGTCAAGTTTTGGGGGGAAATGTTTGTTTTCTCTCTCTTTCTGTGCCGTAAAGAGCGTGTTGTCTGTAGATGAATATCATTTTGTTTGATTCTAAAGGATTTCAATAGTTTTAAGTATTGTCTTGAGAGAAGCCAAAGTCAATGCATTTCAGTGGATTCTGTAAGCGTGATGTATGTTTGTTTGACAACACTTCGAAATCTGTCATTGGATGGGATTGAAAAAGTACAAAAAATGCAGGCTTTCCTATTTCTACAAATGATTGTACTTATGCATTTTGTACCAGTGAAACTTTTTATACTGGAGATTAAAGGAAACAAAAAAAACTATTAGAAAACAAAGCTGTCTGGCCTCGTGATGTGGCCTGACCTTTGTTGACTGGTTCCCGAGTATGATTTATAGCTGGCATCAAGAAAGTTGTCTTTTGATATACGATTTTGTAGAAGAACTTTGGCTTGGTTTCTTGAATTAATTAACTTCTTATTTTTCCTGTTGTTCTTTTCGCAAAGAGAAGTTAGGCGAGTGTTGATTTCTTTTTGGCTTATAAATAGTTATAGCCGTTTGTCTATACAAAAAAAACCCCGGTAAGTTTCATTTAACTTCTGTATTGTGACGTCTACATGATAAGGAATATAAATATTTAGTCACCTTCAGTGGATTAATGTTTTAGTTTAAATAAAATAAACTAATTAGAGGTTTTTGCTTTTAACTTAGATTTTTCTGGTTTCTCTGTCCTCTGTGAACTAACTGTGTAGCTGAAGCAGTCAGAATTATTTTTGTAAACGTATGTTCTTGTGTGATGCAGTTATTTGCTTCTGTCTCCGATATTAAACCATTTTTCCTAATACTCGTCTCTGTGTGTGTGTTGTTGTTGTTGTGTTCCAGTGGCTGTCTGATGTCGTAACGCTTCACACAACCCCACGTTTCACGTCTCTACCTCTCCTTTTCTCTCTCGATCTCTCTTTTCCTCTCTGGTGTTTTTGTTCCTTGTTTTACACATAGTACAGTTGATTTCATCCCCAAGTGACAACTCACTATGGTGTCCTCACTAAACATGGTAAATATACATCAAGGTGTGTCTGTGTATATTACTGTGTAGCCCAAGATGATGTGACAGTTCATCACCTTTTGGAGAAAAAAAATCCAATTTGACAATCAAATTTTCAAAACAAAATTCTACTTTAGGCTGTGGTGCTTGGGGGCGATGATAATGAAAAATAATTCAACAAGAAATAGCCTGACAGGATTTTGTGAGTTGTAGGAACACAAAACTGTTATCTTACTTAATCACTCTCACAACAATTGAATGATCATAAATCGAGCTCTGTGCCTAGCGGCCTTGCATCATCCTCTAATGTGTCTCTGCCTGACTACCTAATTGGCCGGAAGGTTTCAAAAGAGGGCAGGTCTTTCTGCTGTCCCTGATTAGGAAATGGCTGCTATTGGCCAATGTGAGGGTTCCCTCATCAGGGATTGGCCTGTGCTGTACACTGTTCTGGGCATGGTCTGTCTACTATGTCTGTGTCCAACTCCACTTCTGTACCGTGTCAGTACTGCATCCCCTAATATGTAGAGAAATAGGAAAGGAAAGAGTCAAAGCTACACCCTTTAAACATAGATTCTCTATCAATTTGACCTATGACAATGTATCCAATTACAGAATGATGTGTGTACTTTTATAGAAGGATCTCACACTATGTGTGTCCTGCTACATTTACAGGACCCTTCATTTCTACGCCTGACAACAATTTTGATCTACAAAAATGAGGTCTGGCTGGTGCTGGAGGCAAACAACTGCAACAATTCAGGCTTCTTTTGTTGCGTCAAGGGATATCTTTTTCTGTCATCAGTGCAATACTCAACCAAGCCTATTATGAAATATTGATTGTGGGTTTTTAGGGAGGACATACAATAAAACTCAGCGTGTGGATCATAACCGTGGGTAGATTGCTATTATCATAATCTCGCCTAGAATTTCAGAAAGAGGATCAGTTTTTTCTTTCTCTCTTGTGGTTATCCATTTTCCGATCAACAATCCAAAGCCAAAGGAGGTGGGGAAAGGACCTTTTAAAAAGCACATTTAATGCTTTACCTGTCTGACAGAAAAAGGGGACGCAAAGAAAAATTGCTACAATTCTGCCATGTCAGGTTGGCATTATTATGAAATGTATTTATTTATTACAATTTACACACACTCAACCTGGTAAATATCCAAACCTACACTGAGTGTACAAAACATTAAGAACACCTGCTCTTTCCATGACATAGACTGAACAGGTCAATCCAGTTTTTCAGTTTTTCAATCCAGTTTTGTGTGTATCAAAAAGCATTGGAGTCAACATTGGCAAGCATCATTGTGGAACGCTTTCGACACTTTGCAGAGTCCATGCCCCGACAAATTGGGGGAGACGACTGAAACACAATACGGAAGGTGTTTTCACCGGATTTGAGTTTCGCATCCAGGACTGCGAAAGCAACTCTACCATCGCATCACCTGCTATCAAAAAGGGCCAATCAGGTAGGTGCACACTCACTATGACCTCTGACCTCACCTGGAGACTACAGCCACATGTCAGGTAAGATCCTCCAACACATAACATCTAAGTAACATGGTAAAGTACTATGTCTAACCAGGTAATCCACATCACTAAAACTCAAATCAGTCAATCAAACATCAGATTATGCTAATTTCTTCATGACACATGCCATCAGGGTCACTTATTTAAAAACGTGTATTCAAGGTACTGTCAAGAAAGTAGTAGACACTAGCAATAATGTTTTCATAGACTAATAGTAGTGAAATAGTAGGGCACTGACAGTTACAAATGATATACAAGTAATACACTGCACTATGTTTATACTATAGAAAAGTCTGAGAGAGACCTGTCAGACACAGCAGTGTTTACATCACCGCTACACAGAACTGCTCCATAATTCAAATGTTCAGACACCCTACAGGGATACCGGCACAGCACACACTTCCAACACAACACTGCCACACTCTCCCTCTACCAGACTCCCTATGGGGACAGTAAAAACACTTCCTGCTGTAACTGGGAGGTGTACTTTCCAAACACTTCTACAAAGGAAAGAAAGAGGGAGAGAGAAAAGAACAGGAGACTGGAAAGTGAGAGGGGGAGAAGAGAGAGAACAGAGTATACTACAAAGCAGGATCAATGAGTTAGCCCATGGCGCGGGAAGTTTTGGGGTGGGGGTGCTGTCGGCGGGGGGATAAATAAACACTGAACTAAAATGTAAACGCGACATAACAATTTCAAAGATTTTACTGAGTTATAGTTAATAGGAAATCAGTCAATTGGAATAAATTCATTAGGCCTTAATCAATGGATTTCACATGACTGGGAATACAAATATGGACCATAAAAAAAGGTAGGGACGTGGGTCAGAAAACCAGTCCGTATCTGGTGTGACCCCCATTTGCCTCATGCAGTGCGACATCTTCTTTGCATAGAGTTGATCAAGCTGTTGATTGTGCCGTGTGGAATGTTGTCCCACTCCTCTTCAATGGCTGTGCGAAGTTTCTGGATATTGGCAGGAACTGGAACAAGCTGTCGTACACGTTGATGCAGAGCATCCCAAACATGCTCAATGGGTGACATGTCTGGTGAATAAGCAGGCCATGGAAGAACTGGGACATTTTCAGCTTCCAGGAATTGTGTCCAGATCCTTGCAACATGGGGCTGTGCATTATCATGCTGAAACATGAGGTGAGGACGGCGGCACAGTGGGCCTCAGGATCTCGTCATGGTATCTCTGTGCATTCAAATTGTCTTTGATAAAATTGAATTGTGTCCGGATGTTGAGGACCTGGGCTGGCGTGGTTACACGTGGTCTGTGGTTGTGAGGCCGGTTGGACGTACTGCCAAATTCTCTAAAACGACGTTGGAGGCGGCTTATGGTAGAGAAATGAACATTAAATTATCTGGCAACAGCTCTGGTGGACATTCTTGCAGTCAACATGGCAATTGCATGCTACCTTAAAATTGGAGACATCTGTGGCATTGTGTTGTTTGACAAAACTGCACATTTTAGAGTGGACTTTTTTTGTCACTAGCACAAGGTGCACCTGTGTAATGATCATGATGTTTAATCAGCTTCTTAATATGCCACACCTGTCAGGTGGATGGATTATCTTGGCAAAAGAGAAATGCTCATTGACAGGGATGTAAACTAATTTGTGCACAAATTGAAATAAATAAGCTTTTTGTGCTAATGGCAACTATCTGGAATCTTTTATTTTAGCTCATGGAACATGGGACCAACACTTTACATGTTGCTTTTATATTTTAGTTCAGTGTAGATATGTCAAATCAAATCAAATCGAATTGTATTTGTCACATGCGCAGAATACAACCTTACCGTGAAATGCTTACTTTCAAGTCCTTAACCAACAATGCAGTTCAAGAAATAGAGTTGAGAAAAGATTTACTAAAAAACTAAAGTAAAAACAAAAAGTTTAAAAAGTAACACAAGAAAACAAACAATGTATTTCAGAAAATTCAGGCAAGATAGCTGGCTAACTCCTTGATCTTGCTTTGTAGCAGGGGCGCAACTTTTACTGGGGACACACATTCTGAAATTGCATTTTTGTCCCCCCCCCAGTTTTATCATTGTAATAGGAAACAATGGGGGATTGTAAATTATGTAGACAATTACTTTGATGGAAACCACAATCTATCTGCAATATTAAAGCTGATCTACCCCTAAAAAAAACGAATTATAATAATAATATATATGTTTTTATTATTGTGTCCCCCCCCACTTCTAAAACCAAAGTTACACCCCTGCTTTGTGGTATACACCTTAGGAGATATGAGAGAGAGAGAGAGAGAGAGTACAGGAGATGGGAAAGTGAGGGAGAGTAAGTACAGGAGATGGGAAAGTGAGGGAGAGTGAGTACAGGAGATGGGAAAGCAGTGGAGTAAAGTACTTAAGTAAAAATACTTTAAAGTACTACTTAGATCGTTTTTCAGGGGGATCTTTACTATTCATATGTCTGACTACTTTTACTTCACTGCATTCCTTAAGAAAATATTGGACTTTTTACCCCATACATTTTCCTTGACACCCAAAAGTACTCATTACATTTTGAATGCTTAGCAGGACAGGAAAATAGTCAAATTCACACACTTATCAACAGAACATCCCTGTTCATCCCTACTGCCTCTGATCTGGTGGACTCACTAAACAGAGTACATCCCTGGTCATTCCTACTGCCTCTGATCTGGGGGACACACTAAACAGAGAACATCCCTGGTCATCTCTACTGCCTCTGATCTGGCGGACTCACTAAACACACCTGCTTCATTTATAAATGGTGTCTGAAAGTTGGAGTGTGCCCGTGGCTTTCCGTAAATAAAAAAAACAAGAAAAGGGTGCCATCTGGTTTGCTTAATATAAGGAATTTGAAATTATTTATACTTTTACTTTTGATACTGAAGTATATTTTAAACAAAATACTTTTATACTTTTACTCAAGTAGAATTTTCTATTAAGGTATCTTTACTTTTACTCAAGTATGATAGCTGTGTACTTTTCCACCACTGTGGGAATGTGAGGGAGAGTGAGTACAGGAGATGGGAAAGTTTGAGAGATTGAGAACAGGAAATGGGCAAGTGTGAGAGAGCGGGTGAGAGCAGGAGATGGGCAAGTGTGAGAGAGTGGGTGAGAGCAGGAGATGGGCAAGTGTGAGAGAGAACAGGAGATGGGAAAGTGTGAGAGAGAACAGGAGATGGGAAAGTGTGAGAGAGAACAGGAGATGGGGAAAGTGAGAGAGAGAGAGAGAGGGAGAGGGAGAGGAAGAGGATTGTTTGATGAGCCTAATGAAGATTAATCACCCAGAGAGGCAGCTGTTGCCCCCCACCTCCTAGCAGAGATACAGGAAACTCATCTAATCTATCAAAGTGCTCATATTACGGCTGAGGTTTGTCGACAGGCAGTACGCAGACACTCCAAACAGATTGAGGTTGGTCCTGCAAACAAACAGACAGAGACATCCCAGTCCCACTGACTGTAAAGGGAGGTGACACTTTGTGGCCAATATGCTGCTCTAATTATCATTATGTAAATGAATGACACTAATGTCTATGGACATCGCAACAGACACGGGTGCATCGACATCATGGGAGCCAAAGGGTGTCACTGGCAGAGCCCAGAAGACCACAGTAAGATCTACAAGGAATCTACTACTGGTAGGTTCATCTCCCCAACTCACAATGTCAGTGGCTCTGGGGTTGAGAGCCTGTCTTGCAACCTAGAGGTCATAGGCTCTAATCTTATATCTTGCACTTTTATCTACAATTCCGCATCTCTCAATGTTAAATATGTAAGAGGAGACAAAAGTGTGATGGAGTCAGTGGCTCTGGTGATAAATCTCTACTTTGAAGCTAAGGTTTTGGGGTTCAAGTCTCAGCTGTGTTTTTGATTACATTTCTGCACCTATCAATGCCACAGAGTAAGGCTCTTGCCCCCTGAGCACAGGCTTGTAGGTTTGAACCTAGGTGCAAGCTCCTGGGCATGGTTGCCTACCGAGGACTCTGCTGGTCAGTGAGTCAGAGCCACTTGGGGAGCTGCTGCCACACAAAGTGGCATTGGCTGGAAAGGCATGATAAGCAGAGGGGGGAAATTCCTGGGGTTCCCCCCTGCGTTTCCAGATGATAGGCTACTTTTTCTGGGAGTTTTTCTCCATAACCACTGCACTTCGCTGGAGAGGGGATCCCAGGTATTCATCCTCATGAATTCTGACAGTCTTCCAACTATCCCAGAGTGTCAACACAACCAGGTGATGAGCCAGGGATCAAATCTGCAACCCTGTGCTTCAGAGGTGAGAACCTTAACACAGAGCCACCGGCTCTTTCACACTCTTACCCACAAGCTAAGGATTGAACCCACAGCCACAGATTCTTCCACATTTCTGTGTATTTCAGATGGAAAGGCACCACTGCAGAATTACGTAACAGAAATTATATTCCCGGGCTACATAGTACATACAACTTCAATATAAGAGTTACACACTAGCTGCCACTGCCATTACAGGAGACAAGTTGAGAAAGTGGTGAAGTCATGACCTCTGGTGGACACGGTGCGAGTCATTCCAGAGAGCTCCACTAGTTCTGACTGAACTCTCCCCCTCTTCACCTTCCACAACACCTAAAGCCACGGAACAATAACGTAGGCCTCGATTCAATCAGATCGAGCATTAACCCACACTGGCCGACGTCCACATAGAGGATGTTTGGCGGTGTAACTGCGGCAGGAGATGACAAATCGATGAGTGGCTGCTCCTGTCCATCACCAACCACTCCCTTCCTTATTATCCCAACTGCATTATAAGTTCAAAACGGTGGTAGAAAGTGTAGGCTCTATCGATGCTAGAAATAATTACAGGCAGTCAAGTGTTTCCCCTATACGTGTCTATGGGAACAGCTATACCAGACTAATCGAGGTGTAGACAAAAGAACATCAAGCATTCAAATGTTTGAACTTCTAACGCGGCTGTAAGAACTTCTAACGCGGCTACATGACCTTCTAACGCGGCTGCATTAACTTCTAACGCGGCTGCGTGAACTTCTAACGCGGCTGCATGGGATTTGTCGGATATAAACCTGGGTGTGGTTTCATTGCATCCAATGGCAGTGTCCGCAATAAAGTAACACAAGGAGCCACTTGTGGATCTCTAATGCGGTTCCATCTCCGGCACCGTCAAAATTACCGCTATGTGGATGTCGGCTAGCGTGGATCTGATAGAATCTAGCCCAAGGTTTGAATCGAGCCAGGGCAGCAGCTTCAAATAAAAAGTATTCCCTGATCATTGACTTAACCATGGCATGGTTGATTGAAATCCTATGTCCAACTCTAAAGCCAAGATCAGCAACTCTCCATCATTATAAGGCAGACACAGAGAGGCTTTGAAGGAGGGGTGGCCTCTGCATCTCCAGATTTAGGTTTCAGGTTCAAGAGCATCCAATGAAAGTATGAGCAAAACAAAATTCCTTATCCAGAATACAATCTCTGCTTCGGTTTAGCAAACAAAGACTTAATAATCTAATTGTAACAAAGTTGAATTCTATATGTGGGCATCACCGCCGCTGCTCTGATCTGGTGGAAGTGTCCCTGCCGTGTCGGCTCTCCACAGTCAACTGGGCGGTGCTCAGCAGGGTTCCATCCTTGAAGGGGTCTCCCCCTTTCCTGCAGAACGGAGCTGTTCTCGACCCAACCAACCAGCCATAGAGATACGTCACTCGCTGTGGAAGTCAAAGAAAGCATCCTCTGACAACAGGAGTCTCCTTGGAGGTGTTGAGCCCGGACCTGACATAGACCAGAAACGGCTTTGCCGCCCTGGATCCAGAGGTTCCGGCACCTTCTTCCTTGGGGACTTCCCATTTAAGATTGGATCCGGAGGTACCTGTGTCTTCATTTCTCTGTTCTGTCTCCCTCTCTGGTGGCTTCTACCTCGGCTTCAGATCCTCGGAGCTCCCACCTTCATCAGACCGTGAGGCTGCCTGAGAGACCGGCCCATTCAACATCACCAGCTGTCATCATAGGCAGCTCTATGGTGAGAAACATCTCGGTCCCCAAGGCAAAAACCCTGTGCTACCCAGGACAAGAGTACGGGACATAACAAGGCTGCTTCTGACTGTTCTATCACAGATGCCTGGAGCTGACACTGTCGTAGTCCATGTGGGGTCAAATGACATCAGGAGGGCTAGCTCGGAACATCTGAAAATTGATTTTAAAGAACTGATTTTAGCATTAAAAACCCCAAAAAAAAACAGGCAATCATTTCAGGTCCAGTACCATCGTTGCGCCGTGGGTGTGAAAGATTCAGCGGGCTACTGGCATTACACATTTGGCTAAAATATTACTATAGCTCTGCTGAAGTCACTTTTATAGACAACTTTGACTCTGTCCACGCATTTCAAGCTGCGTTGAAACAATGACTTATCAATGACTCAAGACCAGCTCAGTTAATCTCTACCATTTTGACAATGAGTCGTGATAATGCTGAATCAAATGTACATTATCCTAAGGGCGTTGGCAGACAATGTAAGTAACTTAATTTATGTCCACCTAGTTACCCTGTGTACCTCTGTTGAGTCTACAGATATTGTATGCAGTAATCATGAGCCTATGAACCAGAGTTACACTGTTAGCACTGAGGCGGTGTGCAATAGTAGGAAGACCACTTAATGCAGCTCACCCTGCACTATCAGCACCAATATAAATAACATGAGCAAGTCTACTTATAAGCTTCCCAGTAAAGCATTAAAAACCAGCAACCCAGAAAAGTGCTCAAAATAGCCCATATTAACGGATGCAGCCTGAGGAACAAGGTCCATGAAGTCAATAACTTGCTTGTAACAGATGACATTCATATTCTGACTGTCTCTGAAACGCACTTCGATAATACTTTTGATGATACAGTGGTAGCAATACATGGTTATAACATCTACCGAAAAGACAGAAACGCCAACCGGGGCGGTGTTGCGGTCTATATTCTGAACTACATTCCTGTAAAGCTTAGAGACGATCTAATTGTTAAATACTGTTGAAATAATATGGTTCATCTGCCTCACCTGAAGCCCATTCTTGAGGGAAGCTGCTATAGACCACCAAGTGCTAACAGTCAGTATCTGGATAACATGTGTGAAAAGCTTGATAATGTATATGATATCAACAGAGAAGTTTATTTTCTGGGTGATTTTAAATATTGACTGGCTCTCATCAAGCTGCCCACTCAATATTTTTTTGTTAAACTGTAACCAGTGCCTGCAACCTGTTCAGGTTGTCAGTCAACCTACCATGGTATTCACAAACAGTACAGGAATGAAATCATCAACATGTATTGATCACGTGTTTACTAATGCTGCAGAAATGTGCTTTAAAGCAGTATCAAAATCCATAGGATGTAGCGATCACAATATGATAGCCATATCTAGGAAAACCAAAGTTCCAAAGGCTGGGCCTAATATAGTGTATAAGAGGTCATACAAGAAGTTTTGTAGTGATTCATATGTTGATGATGTAAAGAATATTTGCTGGTCTGTGGTGTGTAATGAGGAGCAACCAGATGCTGCACGTAACACATTTATGAAATTGCTTATTCCAGTTACTAATAAGCACGCAACCATTAACAAAATGACTGTAAAAACGGTTAAATATCCTCGGATTGATGAGGAATTGAAAAATCGTATGGTTGAGAGGGATGGGGCAAAAGGTATAGCAAATAAGTCTGGCAGCCCAACTGACGTACTGCAAATTAAGAAATCATGTGACTAAACTAAATAAATGGAAAAATAAACTATAGTATGAAACAAAGATAAATAATATAAAGAATGATAGTAAAAAGCTTTGGAACACCTTAAATAACATTTTGGGGAAAAAAGCCAACTCTGCTCCTTCATTCATTGAATCATATGGTTCATTCATCACAAAGCCCACTGATATTGCCAACTACTTTAATGACTTTTTTATTGGCAAGATAAGCAAACTTAGGGATGACATGCCAGCAACAAATGCTGACACTACACATCCAAGTATATCTGACCAAATTATGAAAGAAAATCTGGATGGAAAATGATTGAGGATAATAGCGGACGATATTGCCACTCGTATTTGCCACATCTTCAATTAAGCCTACTAGAAAGTGTATGCCCTCAGGCATGGAGGGAAGCTAAAGTCATTCCTCTACCCAATAATAGTAAAACCCCCTTTACTGGCTCAAATAGCCAACCAATCATCTTGTTACCAACCCTTAGTAAACCTCTGGAAAAAATGGTGTTTGATACAATGCTATTTCACAGTAAACAAATTGACAACCGACTTTCAGAACGCTTATAGGGAAGGACACTCAACAAGCACAACACTTAAACAAATGACTGATGATTGGCTGAGAGAAATTAATGATAAAATGATTGTGGGGGCTGTCTTGTTAGACTTCAGTGCAGCTTTTGACATTATCAATCATAGTCTGCTGATGGAAAAACTGATGTGTTATAGCTTTACACCCCCTGCTATATTGTGGATAAAGAGTTACTTGTCTAACAGAACACAGCGGGTGTTCTTTAATGTAAGCCTCTCAAACATAATGCAGGTATAATCAGGAATTCCTCAGGGTAGCTGTTTAGGCCCCTTGCTTTTTTAAATCTTTACTAACGACATGCCACTGGCTTTGAGTAAGGCCAGTATGCCTATGTATGCGGATGACTCAACACTATACATGTCAGCTACTACAGCGACTGAAATGACTGCAACACTTAACAAAGCGCTGCTCTGCCTTCTTAACAACACTATCAACAAGGCAGGTCCTACAGGCCCTAGTTGTATCGCACCTAGACTACTGTTCAGTAGTGTGGTCAAGTGCCACAAAGAGGGACTTGGGAAAATTGCATTTGACTTAGAACAGGGCAGCACGGCTGGCCCTTAAAAGTACACAGAGAGCTAACATTAATGACATGCATGTCAATCTCTCATGGCTCAAAGTGGAAGAGAGATTGACTTCATCATTACTTGTTTTTGTAAGAGGTGTAGACAAATTGAATGTACCGAGCTGTCTGTTTAAAATACTCGGACACTCATGCATACCCCACAAGACATGCCACCAGAGGTCTCTTCAATGTCCCCAAGTCCAGAACAGACTATGGGAAGCGCACAGTACAACATAGAGCCATGACTACATGGAACTCTATTCCACATCAGGTAACTGATGCAAGCAGTAGAATCAGATTTAAAAATAAGGTAAAAATACACCTTATGGAACAACTGGGACTGTGAAGAGACACACACAAAGGTACAGACACATGCATACACACACATTGTGAACATTTTGTGTTGTGGATATGTGGTGGTGTAGGGATGTTATATGATGTACTGTTTTATATTTAGCTCATTCAGTACAAACATAGTTCACTGTTTTATCTTTTGTTTTATATGTAAAGTGGGTGCTTTGGTGTGTTTGGACTCCAGGAAGAGTGGCTGCTGCCTTGGAATCAGCTAATGGGGATCCCTAATAAATACAAATACAAAATACAAAGGAAGGCTTACTTTTGTTTCTCATAGTGCTTTTCAACAAACTTTGTAATAACCAAATAGACACTGGATGTTTTTTGGCAAAATATTTATTCAATGTATGTAGTGTTAATATCCAAAACTTGCATTTTCAGAAATGCTCCCAAAATGACTTACACCCCTATTTGATTTAGACAATACTTTGCTGCCATCTTGTGACTATGAAGGAACATGCAGCTGGAATATGTTTTTATTTCCATTAGTCTGAACTGAACAGTCTCATAAAAACATGTGATGCTGTTAAACTTTATGCACCATTAAAGAAGTATTTTCCTTCAAATACCAAAAGGCCACAGTAAGCGCTACCCATCACTTGAACATGAAGTGTAAAAGGTAAACCATTAAAGTTATGAGGTGATTAGAGCCCATAAATGTGATCTACTATTATATGATTCCTATTGAAGCTTGAGTGTGTTGTTTGTTCACCTCTCCTGCTAGTTCCTCTGCTGGCTCTCCAGTGTGGGAAGCATCCTGGGCTCCTCGTGGGTGTTTGATTCCTGGTCCACACCCAGAGAACCCCTGTGTATCTGTGAGTCCACAGTCACCACAATTAAGAAGGACCATTAGGATGGAGCCATCTGCCTCCACTTCTCCCCTGCTGGGATAGACAAGACTATTCTTATTTTCTGAGGGCTGTATTGAAATGTCCTCCAGGACTGTAATACAATTATTAAATAATTTCTGCAAACAAAAATTGTACACAAAGTGAAAACAATCTACTGGTATCCCTCTGTGCATCAGTCAGGCAGCATACTGTGCTCTTTATTTGAGTAGTTACTCTTGTTGGGGCAGACTTGGTTTGCAGACACCGCTGCCACAATCACAGGCCTAATAGGCCATGAAATCAACACACACAGTGGGTGAACTGTGGGAGTGTCACACTCTCCCCAATGCCTTAACCTCGTTAGGTGTGACATTAATAGAACTGATGGGACATAAAGTGTGACACTAACAAGGTAAGCGAGACAGAGTTTCTAACTGGGAGAGATAGATAACAGATAACAGATTACCACCTGTGACTCAGACACCTAGGCTAGCTAACTGTTCCCAAGAAGAACACTGTGTTCTCTATCTCTTCTGTAAAGGGTTACTAAGCCCTGACGCTGGTGAAATACTTAATTTTGTCTGTTTGTGACTTCTCTACAGCACTTCAAGTTTGCTTTCTAATTGAACGGAGCTGCGGTTCATTAATGTCTGTCATACTGTGTGTTCCAAAAACAAGTGACAAACGCATAAATGAATACATTGTTTGACTAAATTGTTGTGACTGTTTCTGAATTGAATCTAGATGTAATAAACATCAACCCTTGCTACGGTATACCCTGTTTATTGTGTCTAGTCTCTTTATATAGTAACCTCAAAACAAACACATCATCAATCTGAGCAGCTAACCGATCGCTGCAGCTGTACATAGCCCATCTGTAAATAGCCCACCCAATCTACCTACCTCATCCCCATACTGTTTTTATTTTATTTACTTTTCTGCTCTTTTGCACACCAGTATTTCTACTTGCACATCATCATCTGCACATCTATCACTCCAGTGTTAATCTGCTAAATTGTAATTACTTGCTACTATAGCCTATTTTTTGCCTTACCTCCTCACGCCATTTGCACACACTGTATACTTTCTTTTTTTCTATTGTGTTATTGACTGTACGCTTGTTAATTCCATGTGTAACTCTGTGTTGTTGTTTGTGTCGCACTGCTTTGCTTTATATTGGCCAGGTCGCAGTTGTAAATGAGAACTTGTTCTCAACTAACCTACCTGGTTAAATAAAGGTGAAATAATAAAATGTGTAGACATTGCTAGTGACTTGTAGTGAAATATAAGAACTATTTAGTCTTATTGGAAGTCAGCCAAGCAGGCACAGGCCCCAGTTAGCATAACCTTTAAGCAGTCTCTATGTTCCTCCAATAACACTCTCACAAAGTTAAATACTCTACCGCACTGCACTGCACACATTATACACCATCTTGGTTTCTCAAAGCCTTTGCTAGGAGAGGGCCACACCACTAGGAAGTTAAGAACGTACAGTAAACTCCCTCCACAGCTAGCTACAAATCTCGCCGGTGGAGCTATCAAATTAGATATTTTTGGATAGCGAAAATGGTCGGTACGTTTTCAAGGAGGGCGGTCATGTGTGTTTGTGAGAAGAGGATCACTTGTTTAAGCCCGGTATGGAGACAGAGATAGTGGAGGAAGCCATGTATTTAACAGCACATTGACGGTTGTTTCACTGGTGCCGTGACCCGGATACACAGTTGGGCTCAGCTTAACAGCCAGGGTCGCTCACTGTGTGGCGAGTTTAGGGGCGAGTGTAACGGAGTTAAAAACGTTACGTACTGTAAACTCACTCCACAGTTAGGTTGAAAGGTCACAGATTAACAGCCTGGTATAGGGACAGGGACAGTGGAGCAGCGCACTGACGTCCGTTTCATACACACAACAGAGCCAAACAGATTTGTATACTAAGACTACGACCCACATTATTGGGGCTGGTTTAATTTTACACATCCAGTCCAGAATCTAGATGTGTCATAGAAAGAGAGTATCTGATATCATGCCTGCTTTAAAAAATGGGTACTGTACATAATATACCAGGAAACTGGCAGGCATAAAATGACTTTCAAGATTAACGGGTTTTGGGGTAGGCTATTTGGTATCCATAGAATACAATAAGTGGCCATTCCCACTATCTGTGTATGAAAGCGTATCACTGTCCTGCAAACACAACTACTCTGTTTATTCTCAAGGGCCTTAGCCATGGGCTATTGGTACTGTGCAGTTTTGCAAAACCTTCAGATCATACGGATTAGTTCAGGCCCTGTTAGAACATTGTTTTAACATTATATTTGTATAACATTGTTAAAACGTTGATCATGTATTGAAGGCTGACTTGGCTGTGCATACACACAGTTGTCTCTCTCCCTCAGTGGGATCACTGGTATGTAAACACCATACAGTATAGCTAGACTCTAGTGGATACTTCACACTGAGGATAAATAGAGGTTGATTTGTTTTGTTGGTGGCCCCCTGAGTAAAGAAGAGCAGTATCACATTGAAGAATATACACTTTAGTTCTTCAGCATTCAATAACAAATACAAGGGTTACGCAATTATTCGCTGGTTACAAATAATAACAGAATAGCAGAATTTGTGTAACTTTGTGTGACAAAAAAACAAAGTAGCCTATTCTAAATAACCTAGAAAAGACTTTTAGCACCCCAGCTATTTTCACTTGAAATGAGAACTCTTGAGAAATAGTTAATATCAATATCATGAATTTATAGGCTACCAGGTTGATTTAACAGGCTATTAGCAAGACTCGTGCGCTGTTCTTTTCATGATGCCTATGAAGACTATGAGACGACTTTTCCTTTGTTGTTCTTTTTTTTCTTCTTCTTCTATCAAATGAAAAGGCGCAAGTGACTAATGGTCATTTACTATTCGCCACCTATGTGCCGCAACCTCGTTTCGGATCCAACATGGCGGGTGAGATGAGCGCGTCGGGCGGGCGGCGCACTGCTACCTGGACTGGGATTGATTACACAGCGCCCTGCAGGGGTTCATAGTGAGTTTGACAAGTCTTCTGTTCTGGGAGAGAGAGCGCCGACTTCCTGCTACGGGACAATGGACATGTTTTACTCCAGTTTGGCCGGGAAAACACACGCAGCGATGTGATCAAGACGGACACGTCGAGTTAGAACAAGGTAAACCTGTCCTTTCCATTTTCGAAATGTTCTGGGAAATGTAACTTATGAACTTCCCCGATATGGATGTCGGTGTACTGCTGTTGGCTAAGCGCTAACAAGCGGACTGCGGCTTTGAAAGTGGCATATGTGACGGGAACGCGTTCGTGTACTGTTGTCCGCACTGAACGACTCGGTATGCGGGATTATTCCCGTTTTTTGTTTACAATCGGGAATATGGTTTAATAGCTTCAAACTTTGTTGTTATTTCTATTCATCGAGGCCTACGGTACCTAGCCAAACCCCCGGACGGCCTCCTGCAGAGGGTCGGTGTTGACAGACCGCAGAACCACGAATCAAGCTCTCCCATTGGTCACAGACCTGCGTCCCGCGGCTCTGGTTGGCTAGGCTTTCCTTTCACTCATTTGACGTTTCGTGGGGGTTTCAACGTTTCTCCTGTAGCCTCATTGATTTAAGGGGATCAATTGTAGAATGAAGCGATTTGAATTAGTTGTTGAATGGTATTTTGCGCATGTGGCTGTGTTGTGAGTAAGGCCACGTCTGGGACTACAGGCCACTGTAGTAGCGATGAGCCGCGTGGGAGAGGGAATGGCTCAGTCCTGTCCCGTTTCGGGATAATGCGGTTTAACACATCCTTGGCTTTACGGCTCGGCCGAGGGAAAAAAACTGCTTTAGGGATAGTTTGTAGCCATGCCACAAAAAGCGAAATTGCAAACATAGAACTCGCAAACCGATACATTGTTTCACAAATGTCACCCAGGAATGAAAGTTTCCTGCCCGGCTTCCACCCAGAAGCATGAGAGCAGATCACAAACAAACCATAGCCTGCTGGCCTGTTTATGACCGGTAGTGGACGTTACTGCGTTCCATCGTGTCACTGTGCGGTACTGTCAGCGTTGTCGCTGAGTATCGCGGTTCTCGTGCAGTGGCTGACGAGCCCTCCGGTAGTGTCCCTGCCCGCAGAATGGCCTGAACGACGACCACAGCCTCCTGCTTCAAACAAATATACGCCATTTGCTGACAGATGCGTCTTTTAAATTAAAGCCGTTTTTTTTTCTGTTTTATTATTAGCAACGAGCTGTGTCGTCCATAGGTCGTCTATGCCTTCCACTTTAGTGATGAGACCAATGCGACGCGTTGGATTTAGTTTGGAATTATCTGCATTAACAAACGCATCCTGGATTCAGTGGTAGACCTAACATAGTTCATGTAAATCTGTCCCTCCATTTAGTATATGTTATGTTTCCTTTGGTATTAGATGTGACAAATGGGAAAACAATTAACGTTTAATTCTCGGTTTTCCATTCAAATGATACGAAATTCATTAAAGTCCACTTGAATTCACAGTGGAGATGGTCTACATCGGGCTTCCTGCGGTGAGAGAAAAGGGTATAATTTACGCTACTGGTCCAATCACAAGTCATCAAACTGTTACTAGGCTACAGTCAGAGCTTCCCTATGGCATGTCATTAGGATATACACTACATGTCCAAAAGTATGTGGACACCTGCTTGTTGAACATCTCATTCCAAAATCATGGGTATTAATATGAAGTTGGACCCCCCCTTTTCTGTTATAACAGCCTCCACTCTTCTGGGAAGGCTTTCCACTAGCTGTTGGAACGTTTCTGCGGGGACTTGTTCCATTCAGCCACAAGAGCATTAGTGAGGTCGGACACTGATGTTGGGTGATTAGGCCTGGCTTACAGTCGGCATTCCAAGTCATCCCAAAGGTGTTCGATGGGGTTGAGGTCAGGGGCCAGTCAAGTTATTCCACATCGATCTCGATGAACCACTTGGACCTTGCTTTGTGCATGGGGGCATTGTCGTGCTGAAACAGGAAAGGGCCTCCCCAAACTGTTGCCACAAAGTTGGAAGCACAGGATCATCTAGAATGTAATTGTATGCTTTAGCTTTAAGATTTCCCTTCACTGGAGCTAAGGGGCCTAGCTTGAACCATGAAAAACAGCCCCAGACCATTATTCCTCTTCCACCAAACTTTACAGTTGGCACTACATTCGGGCAGGTAGCGTTCTCCTGGCATCCACCAAACCCTGATTTGTCCGTACGACTGCCAGATGGTGAAGTGTGATTCATCACTCCAGAGAACGTGTTTCCACTGCTCCAGAGTCCTATGGCGGCGAGCTTTACACCACTCCAACCAACGCTTAGCATTGTGCATGGTGATCGTAGGCTTGTGTGCGGCTGCTCGACCATGGAAACCCATTTATTGAAGCTCCCGACGAACAGTTCTTGTGCTGACGTTGCTTCCAGAGGCAGTTTGGAACTCGGTAGTGAGTGTTGCAACCGAGGACAGATGGTTTTTAGGTGCTTCAGCACTTCCTGTTCTGTGAGCTTGTGTGGCCTACCACTTACAGTTAACCAGGGCAACTCTTGTAGGGCAGAAATGTAACGAAGTGACTTGTTGGAAAGGTGCCAGTGTTTGTCTATGGAGATTGCAGGGCTTTGTGCTCGATCTTATACACCTGTCAGCAACGGGTGTGGCTGAAATAGCCAAGTCCACTAAGTTGAAGGGCCATGTAGTGTATCAGTAGGCTAATCAATGGAAGATGGAATTAAAAAGACAGAACTAAAAGTTAATGCTAAGGACAAGCTACAACACCAAGAGCCAACAGGTGAACTGTAATGAATAAATCTGAATGGAGTTGTTATTTACTGTAGGTTTCAGAAGGTGAGTTATGTAGTTTGTTAGCCTAGCTAACGTTAGCTAGCTTAACTAGCGTCTCTCAGTTTGATGCAAGTCAAAACAGGTACTATGTAATGAGATGATAAATAACTAGCAAAAAGTTAAGATCTGGTAGCTGTCTGTTCCCCTACCTGTTCCCCTTCCTGCTCCCCTTCCTGCTCCCCTTCCTGTTCCCCTTCCTGCTCCCCTTCCTGCTCCCCTTCCTGTTCCCCTTCCTGCTCCCCTTCCTGCTCCCCTTCCTGCTCCCCTTCCTGTTCCCCTTCCTGCTCCCCTTCCTGTTCCCCTTCCTGCTCCCCTTCCTGCTCCCCTTCCTGTTCCCCTTCCTGCTCCCCTTCCTGTTCCCCTTCCTGTTCCCCTTCCTGCTCCCCTTCCTGCTCCCCTTCCTGTTCCCCTTCCTGCTCCCCTTCCTGTTCCCCTTCCTGCTCCCCTTCCTGTTCCCCTTCCTGCTCCCCTTCCTGCTCCCCTTCCTGTTCCCCTTCCTGCTCCCCTCCCTGTTCCCCTTCCTGTTCCCCTAGTCACAGACGTGTGCTGCTGCGCTGCTTCTCGCCTCTCGCTTTCCCTCAGGCATTACAGCTCCTGTTGATGAAGTAGCAAACATTTCTTTTTCTCCTCACATTGCAGCATTGTTGCGTAAGGTATTTTTTCATTTGTATTTTCCGTTTATGATGATGATGGGGACCTGTTAGTGGTAATGTTGTGATAACCGCACTGTGATTTACATTTTGGGAAAAAAAAAAAAGTTTTTCAGGAAGGGATTTTTTTCCTGAATGTTAGGATCCCAATTTAGTTTAAACGTTTTAATGTTTAAATGTTCACCCCCATATATGGTATGTGTTCATTTGTGGATGTGCATCGTCCATTTCGTACGATATGTTACGAATTTGCAATATGTTATTATATGTTACAAAGCTCAATTCGTTGTGGCTAATGTTGGCTAGGTGGGCTAATGCTGTTTCTAGCCGGGCTACTTTTACTGCCCTTCATAAAATGAAGACGCAGGTGTCCACCCAGATAGTTGTGCATAGGCATGCTGATGAAGGGCATGACATGTTAAACAGTGGGAGTGGGAGCTATGGTCGGTATTGTTTGTTGATGCAGACAATTCCAGGCGTTGATGAGGAAGTTGTGGATCATGGTGAGTTGTTTATTATCGATACATCTCTGTGCTGGAGTCCATTAATATTGACGGGCAAAGCATCCAGATGTGACCATTTAGCGAGCTTAATTATCCTAGCTACCTGTAAAGCAAACGCAAATTGGATGCTAGAAATGTATTTCCCCCTATTTATACCAACATTTCTCAACTCCCAAATGAATCTAGGTAGTAGCCACTTCACACACGGTTAGTCCTATAGACAGAATATGAAACAGTTACACAAGAAAGAGCAGCTCATGCCTGCCCTGCACCACCTGTACAGCTCGCCCTATTTGTTGCAACAGGGGATTTGGTCTATATTTTTGAACAGTGTTGGACTGGAAAGGAAAGTAGCCCCATCCGGCCATAACTTTTCTATCTCAACCGCTTTCATTGGTTGAATTATCAACAGTTATGTTGTAAAAACACAATTTTAAAGCTGTACATTCACGTTTGCACAATGAATGCAGCGAGTTTATGTTGAATGGAGAGAGAACTCAGCCACCGCCCTTTCCAATGTTAGAATCGTCCTGATAAACAAAGTCAGTGAATGAATCATCACCTGTATTGTATCCTATTTATGTCCATTCATTCATTTGTACTACTAAGCCTATTAGCTACTACTGCATAGCATACCATGACATATAGACTAAAAAGATAGGTCTACAGAATAAAAATAAAAACACTTAAAATACACCTAGTGCCATTTAAAACATGGTTCCTTATTTCATAGTTCTTGAACAATGCTAAGGATCTCTGTCTTTCTGCCCTGATACCATGACTGAGGAAACAGAGCAGCTTGCAGTACTCAGGCAAGGGTCAGCAGCCACAATGATCTCCTCCCCTGTCATCTGCCCCTCTCTGTTTCTCACACACACACACACACACACACACACACACACACTTTTCCACATGGGATCTGTACACAGTTGGCACAAAGAGCAGTCGTGCCTCTTGTAATGCCTCTCCACAGAGACAGAACTAGTGTGTGTGTGTGTAATGAAAGAGCAGTCTGTCTGTCCGTCTGGGCAGTGTCTTGTGTGAGTTGGAGGGGTTTCTTTGACTGCCTGAAAAGCTGGTCCCGGCTGAGCTTCCGTAGCATAGCAACCAGGCCCTTGCTATGGGTTCTCTCTGTAATAAAACACACAGACAGTCTGCAGAATGGTGCTGTGGGCACTGAGTGGGTGGAGGGTTTGGTTTCTCCTCTTCCCCACACAGAAAACACAGGTCAGCCCACACTGATAAATAGATAACAATACAACTTACACATCCTGCCTCTCAAACACACAGACTACATGTTTGAGAGGGTATAGTGTTATTACATTCCCCTTCTCCTCTCCAGGCGCAGGCAGACCTCCGGGTGCCAGTCTCTGGTGGGTGCTTATGCCCGCTGGCACATTGGTCTGCTTTCTCTCTGCCTGGTCTTGAAGTGGCTGGCCCACACACAGCACACCAGATGTTGGTGCAACCTCAGCAAAGCTGTGTGTGTGTGTGTGTGTGTGAGAGAGTGTAGGTGTGTGTGTGTGTGTGAGAGAGTGTAGGTGTGTGTGTGTGTGTGTGAGAGAGTGTAGGTGTGTGTGTGTGTGTGTGTGAGAGAGTGTAGGTGTGTGTGTGTGTGAGAGAGTGTAGGTGTGTGTGTGTGTGTGAGAGAGTGTAGGTGTGTGTGTGTGGGTAGGTGTGTGTGTGTGAGAGAGTGTAGGTGTGTGTGTGTGTGTGTGAGAGAGTGTAGGTGTGTGTGTGTGTGAGAGAGTGTAGGTGTGTGTGTGTGAGAGAGGTGTAGGTGTGTGTGTGTGAGAGGAGTGTAGGTGTGTGTGTGTGAGAGAGTGTAGGTGTGTGTGTGTGAGAGAGTGTAGGTGTGTGTGTGTGAGAGAGTGTAGGTGTGTGTGTGTGAGAGAGTGTAGGTGTGTGTGTGTGAGAGAGTGTAGGTGTGTGTGTGTGAGAGAGTGTAGGTGTGTGTGTGTGTGTGTGTGAGAGAGTGTAGGTGTGTGTGTGTGTGTGTGAGAGAGGGTAGGTGTGTGTGTGTGTGTGTGAGAGAGGGTAGGTGTGTGTGTGTGTGTGTGAGAGAGTGTAGGTGTGTGTGTGTGTGTGTGAGAGAGTGTAGGTGTGTGTGTGTGTGTGAGAGAGTGTAGGTGTGTGTGTGTGTGTGTGAGAGAGTGTAGGTGTGTGTGTGTGTGTGTGAGAGAGTGTAGGTGTGTGTGTGTGTGTGTGAGAGAGTGTAGGTGTGTGTGTGTGTGTGAGAGAGTGTAGGTGTGTGTGTGTGTGTGTGTGAGAGAGTGTAGGTGTGTGTGTGTGTGTGTGAGAGAGTGTAGGTGTGTGGTGAGAGAGTGTAGGTGTGTGTGGGTGTGAGAGAGTGTAGGTGTGTGTGTGTGTGTGAGAGAGTGTAGGTGTGTGTGTGTGTGTGAGAGAGTGTAGGTGTGTGTGTGTGTGAGAGAGTGTAGGTGTGTGTGTGTGTGTGAGAGAGAGTGTAGGTGTGTGTGTGTGTGTGAGAGAGTGTGAGAGAGTGTAGGTGTGTGAGAGAGAGTGTGTGTGTGTGTGAGAGAGTGTAGGTGTGTGTGTGTGTGAGAGTGTAGGTGTGTGTGAGAGAGAGTGTAGGTGTGTGTGTGTGTGTGAGAGAGTGTAGGTGTGTGTGTGTGTGTGAGAGAGTGTAGGTGTGTGTGTGTGAGAGAGTGTAGGTGTGTGTGTGTGTGAGAGAGTGTAGGTGTGTGTGTGTGTGTGAGAGAGTGTAGGTGTGTGTGTGTGTGAGAGAGTGTAGGTGTGGGTGTGTGTGTGTGAGAGAGGTGTAGGTGTGTGTGTGGGTGTGTGAGAGAGTGTAGGTGTGGTGTGTGTGTGTGAGAGAGTGTAGGTGTGTGTGGGAGAGAGTGTAGGTGTGTGTGGGAGAGAGTGTAGGTGGGTGTGTGAGAGAGTGTAGGTGTGGGTGTGTGTGTGTGAGAGAGTGTGGGTGTGTGTGTGTGTGTGAGAGAGTGTAGGTGTGTGTGTGTGTGAGAGAGTGTAGGGTGTGTGTGTGTGTGTGAGAGAGTGTAGGTGTGTGAGAGAGAGTGTGTGTGTGTGTGAGAGAGTGTAGGTGTGTGAGAGAGAGTGTGTGTGTGTGTGAGAGAGTGTAGGTGTGTGTGTGTGTGAGAGTGTAGGTGTGTGTGAGAGAGAGTGTAGGTGTGTGTGTGTGTGTGTGAGAGAGTGTAGGTGTGTGTGTGTGTGAGAGAGTGTAGGTGTGTGTGTGTGTGAGAGAGTGTAGGGTGTGTGTGTGAGAGAGTGTAGGTGTGTGTGTGTGTGAGAGAGTGTAGGTGTGTGTGTGTGGTGTGTGAGAGAGTGTAGTGTGTGGTGTGTGTGTGTGAGAGAGTGTAGGTGTGTGTGTGTGTGTGTGAGAGAGTGTAGGTGTGTGTGTGTGTGTGTGAGAGAGTGTAGGTGTGTGTGTGTGTGTGTGAGAGAGTGTAGGTGTGTGTGTGTGTGGAGTGTAGGTGTGTGTGTGTGTGAGAGTGTAGGTGTGTGTGTGAGAGAGTGTAGGTGTGTGTGTGTGAGAGAGTGTAGGTGTGTGTGTGTGTGTGTGTGTGTGAGAGTGTAGGTGTGTGTGTGTGTGAGAGTGTGAGAGAGTGTAGGTGTGTGTGTGTGTGTGAGAGAGTGTAGGTGTGTGTGTAGGTGTGTGTGTGTGTGTGAGAGAGTGTAGGTGTGTGTGTGTGTGAGAGAGTGTAGTGTGTGTGTGTGTGTGAGAGAGAGTGTGTGTGTGTGAGAGAGAGTGTGTGTGGGGTGTGTGTGAGAGAGTGTAGGTGTGTGTGTGTGAGAGAGTGTAGGTGTGTGTGTGTGAGAGAGTGTAGGTGTGTGTGTGTGTGAGAGAGTGTAGGTGTGTGTGTGTGTGAGTGTAGGTGTGTGTGTGTGAGAGAGTGTAGGTGTGTGTGTGTGTGAGAGTGTAGGTGTGAGAGTGTAGGGTGTGTGTGTGTGTGTGAGAGTGTGAGAGAGTGTAGGTGTGTGTGTGTGTGTGTGAGAGAGAGTGTAGGTGTGTGTGTGTGAGAGAGTGTGGTGTGTGTGTGTGTGTGTGAGAGAGTGTAGGTGTGTGTGTGTGTGTGAGAGAGTGTAGGTGTGTGTGTGTGAGAGAGTGTAGGTGTGTGTGTGTGAGAGAGTGTAGGTGTGTGTGTAGGTGTGAGAGAGTGTAGGTGTGTGTGTGTGTGTGTGTGTGTGTGAGAGAGTGTAGGTGTGTGTGTGTGTGAGAGAGTGTGTGTGTGTGTGTGTGTGTGTGTGAGAGAGTGTAGGTGTGTGTGTGTGAGAGAGTGTAGGTGTGTGTGTGTGAGAGAGTGTAGGTGTGTGTGTGTGAGAGAGTGTAGGTGTGTGTGTGAGAGTGTAGGTGTGTGTGTGTGTGTGAGAGAGTGTAGGTGTGTGTGGGTGTGTGAGAGAGAGTGTAGGTGTGTGTGTAGGTGTGTGTGTGTGTGTGTGAGAGAGTGTAGGTTGTGGTGTGTGTGAGAGAGTGTAGGTGTGTGTGGTGTGTGTGTGAGAGAGTGTAGGGTGTGTGTGTGTGTGAGAGAGTGTAGGTGTGTGTGTGTGTGAGAGAGTGTAGGTGTGTGTGTGTGTGTGTGTGAGTGTAGGTAGGTGTGTGTGTGTGTGTGTGAGTGTAGGTAGGTGTGTGTGTGTGTGTGAGAGAGTGTGTGTGTGTGTGTGAGTGTGAGAGAGTGTGTGTGAGAGTGTGAGAGAGTGTAGGTGTGTGTGAGAGTGTGTAGGTGTGTGTGAGAGAGAGTGTAGGTGTGTGTGTGTGTGTGTGTGAGAGAGAGTGTAGGTGTGTGAGAGAGAGAGTGTAGGTGTGTGTGTGTGTGTGTGTGTGTGTGTGTGAGAGAGTGTAGGTGTGTGTGAGAGAGTGTAGGTGTGTGTGTGTGTGTGTGTGTGTGTGTGAGAGAGTGTAGGTGTGTGTGTGTGTGAGAGAGTGTAGGTAGGTGTGTGTGTGTGTGTGTGAGAGTGTGAGAGAGTGTAGGTGTGTGTGAGAGAGTGTGTAGGTGTGTGTGTGTGAGAGAGAGTGTGTGTGTGTGTGTGTGAGAGTGTGAGAGAGTGTGTGTGAGAGTGTGAGAGAGTGTAGGTGTGTGTGAGAGTGTGTAGGTGTGTGTGAGAGAGAGTGTAGGTGTGTGTGTGTGTGTGAGAGAGTGTAGGTGTGTGTGTGTGTGTGTGAGAGAGAGTGTAGGTGTGTGAGAGAGAGAGTGTAGGTGTGTGTGTGTGTGTGTGTGAGAGAGTGTAGGTGTGTGTGTGAGAGAGTGTAGGTGTGTGTGTGTGAGAGAGTGTGTGTGTGTGTGTGAGA
>NC_042996.1:13462066-13477066 GCF_901001165.1 Salmo trutta | reverse complement strand
GTGTGTGAGAGAGTAGGTGTGTGTGTGTGTGAGAGAGTAGGTGTGTGAGAGTGTGTGTGTGTGAGAGAGTAGGTGTGTGTGTGTTAGAGAGTGTGTGTGAGAGAGTAGGTGTGTGTGTTTGTGTGTGAGAGTAGGTGTGTGTGAGAGAATGGGTGTGTGTGAGAGAATGGGTGTGTGTGAGAGAGAGAGGGTGTGTGAGAGTAGGTGTGTGTGTGTGTGTGTGTGAGAGAGTAGGTGTGTGTGAGAGAGAGAGTAGGTGTGCGTGTGTGTGAGAGAAAGAGAGTAGGTGTGTGTGTGTGAGTGAGAGTAGGTGTGTGTGTGAGAGAGTGTGTGTGTGTGTGTGTAGGTGTGTGTGAGAGAATGGGTGTGTGTGAGAGAGTAGGTGTGTGTGTGTGTGTGAGAGAGTAGGTGTGTGTGTGTGTGTGTGTGTGTGAGAGAGTAGGTGTGTGTGAGAGAGAGGGTGTGTGAGAGTGTGTGTGTGTGAGAGTAGGTGTGTGTGTGAGAGTAGGTGTGTGTGTGTGAGAGAGAGAGTAGGTGTGTGTGAGAGAGAGTAGGTGTGCGTGCGTGTGTGTGAGAGAGAGAGTAGGTGTGTGTGAGAGCGAGAGAGTAGGTGTGTGTGAGTGAGAGTAGGTGTGTGTGTGAGTGAGAGTAGGTGTGTGTGTGTGTGTGAGTGAGAGTAGGTGTGTGTGAGTGAGAGTAGGTGTGTGAGTGAGAGTAGGTGTGTGAGTGAGTAGGTAGGTGTGTGAGTAGGTAGGTGTGTGAGTAGGTAGGTGTGTGTGTGTGTGATTAGGTAGGTAGGTGTGAGTGTGAGAGAGTAGGTGTGTGTTTGTGTGAGTAGGTGTGTGTTTGTGTGAGTAGGTGTGTGAGAGAGAGTAGGTATCTGTGTGAGAGAGAGTAGGTGTCTGTGTGAGAGAGTAGGTGTGTGTGTGTGTGTGTGAGAGTAGGTGTGTGTGTAGGGTGTGTGTGTGAGAGAGTAGGTGTCTGTGAGAGAGAGTAGGTGTCTGTGAGAGAGAGTAGGTGTCTGTGAGAGAGTAGGTGTCTGTGAGAGAGTAGGTGTCTGTGAGAGAGTAGGTGTCTGTGTGAGAGAGTAGGTGTGTGTGTAGGTTGTGTGTGTGTGTGTGTGTGTGTGTGAGAGTAGGTGTGTGTGTGTAGGGTTTGTGTGTGAGAGAGAGTAGGTGTCTGTGAGAGAGAGTAGGTGTCTGTGTGAGAGAGTAGGTGTCTGTGTGAGAGAGTAGGTGTCTGTGTGAGAGAGTAGGTGTCTGTGTGAGAGAGTAGGTGTCTGTGTGAGAGAGTAGGTGTCTGTGTGAGAGAGTAGGGGTGTGTGTGTGTGAGAGAGTAGGGGGGTGTGTGTATGAGAGAGATTAGGTGTGCGGGCATGAGTGAGTAGGTGAGCCGTGGGAGTAGGTGAGCCGTGGGAGTAGGTGAGCCGTGGGAGTAGGTGAGCCGTGGGAGTAGGTGAGTGAGTAGGTGAGTGTGGGAGTAGGTGAGTGAGTGAGAACAGTGAGGGAAAAAAGTATTTGATCCCCTGCTGATTTTGTACGTTTGCCCATTGACAAAGAAAGTATCAGTCTATAATTTTAATGGTGGGTTTATTTGAACAGTGAGAGACAGAATAACAACAACAGAAATCCAGAAAAACACATGTCAAAAATGTTATAAAATGATTTGCATTTTAATGAGGGAAATAAGTATTTGACCCCTCTGCAAAACATGACTTAGTACTTGGTGGCAAAACCCTTGTTGGCAATCACAGAGGTCAGACGTTTCTTGTAGTTGGCCACCAGGTCTACACACATCTCAGGAGGGATTTTGTCCCACTCCTCTTTGCAGATCTTCTCCAAGTCATTAAGGTTTCGAGGCTGACGTTTGGCAACTCGAACCTTCAGCTCCCTCCACAGATTTTCTATGGGATTAAGGTCTGGAGACTGGCTTGGCCACTCCAGGACCTTAATGTGCTTCTTCTTGAGCCACTCCTTTGTTGCCTTGGCCGTGTGTTTTGGGTCATTGTCATGCTGGAATACCCATCCACGACCCATTTTCAATGCCCTGGCTGTGGGAAGGAGGTTCTCACCCAAGATTTGACGGTACATGGCCCCGTCCATCGTCCCTTTGATGCGGTGAAGTTGTCATGTCCCCTTAGCAGAAAAACACCCCCAAAGCAAAATGTTTCCACCTCCATGTTTGACGGTGGGGATGGTGTTCTTGGGGTCATAGGCAGCATTCCTCCTCCTCCAAACATGGCGAGTTGAGTTGATGTCAAAGAGCTCCATTTTGGTCTCATCTGACCACAACACTTTCACCAGTTGTCCTCTGAATCATTCAGATGTTCATTGGCAGACTTCAGACAGGCATGTATATGTGCTTTCTTGAGCAGGGGGACCTTGCGGGCGCTGCAGGATTTCAGTTCTTCACGGCGTAGTGTGTTACCAATTGTTTTCTTGGTGACTAGGGTCCCAGCTGCCTTGAGATCATTGACAAGATCCTCCCGTGTAGTTCTGGGCTGATTCCTCACCGTTCTCATGATCATTGCAACTCCACGAGGTGAGATCTTGCATGGAGCCCCAGGCCGAGGGAGATTGACAGTTCTATTGTATTTCTTTCATTTGTGAAAAATTGCGTCAAATGTTGTCACCTTCTCACCATGCTGTTTGGCGATGGTCTTGTAGCCCATTCCAGCCTTGTGTAGGACTACAATCTTGTCCCTGACATCCTTGGAGAGCTCTTTGGTCTTGGCCATGGTGGAGAGTTTGGAATCTGATTGATTGCTTCTGTGGACAGGTGTCTTTTTTACAGGTAACAAGTTGCGGTTAGGAGCACTCCCTTTAAGAGTGTGCTCCTAATCTCAGCTCGTTACCTGTATAAAAGACACCTGGGAGCCAGATATCTTTCTGATTGAGAGGGGATCAAATACTTATTTCCCTCATTAAAATGCAAATCAATTTATAACATTTTTGACATGTGTTTTTCTGGATATTTTTGTTGTTATTCTGTGTCTCACTGTTCAAATAAACCTACCATTAAAATTATAGACTGATCATTTCTTTGTCAGTGAGCAAATGTACAAAATCAGCAGGGGATCAAATACTTTTTTCCCCCACTGTTGGTGAGTGGGAGTGTGTGAGTAGGTGAGTGTGTGCGTGCGTGCGTGTTTGGCAGCCTCCGTTGCATGTACACATGGATGCTGCTTTGGCAGTACCTGATGCTCTCATTTCTGCCAGGGTACCTCTCAGTCCTTGGAGAAGGAAGAGAGGTCCATCCACTGATCAGTCCACCCTGCCCCGAGTCCACCCTGCCCCGAGTCCACCCTGCCCCGAGCCCACCTCCCTCACTCTGCCTTGGGCCAAGGTTCCTTTATGCCTGACCTTCTCAGCTTTGGAGAGATACTACTAACCCCATAATACAGAGTTGGGCCTATTTAATAGGGCTTTGAGTTCCCTCTGTCGCCTCAATCTTCCTGTAACATTACCGTTGATTGGCTGTCTTTCCTCTGGCTGCTCAGTAATGCTGCTGTTGATTAGCTGGCTGTAGACCTGGGTCAGAGCAGAGGTGAACATATGGTCTGGTTTCCCTTATCCCAGTTCACCGCCTTAAAGCTAAGACTCTCAGCCCACACACTCAGGCCTGAGCCCAATCTATTAACCCATTGTTTTCCTTAGTCAGGTCTTTGCTGACTGAACCACAACAGGTGTATGCAACATGTCTGGCTGACTAGATCTAGCTACAGTAGATATGAGTCATCCAGGATAGAGGATTGGAATCCACCTGTAGTCTCATGTACACCACTACTGTAGGGATGTCTCTGTCTCTCTTCGTTTAACACCCTCTTGAGGATAAATACAGTACCAGTCAAAAGTTTGGACACAGATACTCATTCACGGTTTTTCTTTATTTTTACTATTTTCTACATTGTAGAATAATAGTGAAGACATCAACACTATGAAATGACACATGGAATCATGTACAGTCATGGCCAAAAGTTTTGAGAATGGCACAAATATTAATTTCCACAAAGTCTGCTGCTTCAGTGTCTTTAGATATTTTTGTCAGATGTTACTATGGTATACTGAAGTATAATTTCAAGCATTTCATAAGTGTCAAAGGCTCTTATTGACAATTACATGAAGTTGATGCAAAGAGTCAATATTTGTAGTGTTGACCCTTCTTTTTCAAGACCTCTGCAATCCTCCCTGGCATGCTGTCAATTAACTTCTGGGCCACATCCTGACTGATGGCATCCCATTCTTGCATAATCAATGCTTGGAGTTTGTCAGAATTTGTGGGTTTTTGTTTGTCCACCCGCCTCTTGAGGATTGACCACAAGATCTCAATGGGATTAAGGTCTGGGGAGTTTCCTGGCCATGGACCCAAAATATCGATGTTTTGTTCCCCGAGCCACTTAGTTATCACTTTTGCCTTATGGCAAGGTGCTCCATCATGCTGGAAAAGGCATTGTTCGTCACCAAACTGTTCCTTGATGGTTGGGAGAAGTTGCTCTCGGAGGATGTGTTGGTACCATTCTTTATCCATGGCTGTGTTCTTAGGGAAAATTGTGAGTGAGCCCACTCCCTTGGCTGAGAAGCAACCCCACACATGAATGGTCTCAGGAAGCTTTACTGTTGGCATGACACAAGACTGATGGTAGCGCTCACCTTGTCTTCTCTGGACAAGCTTTTTTTCCGGATGCTCCAAACAATCGGAAAGGGGATTCATCAGAGAAAATGACTTTACCCCAGTCCTCAGCAGTCCAATCCCTGTACCTTTTGCAGAATATCAGTCTGTCCCTGATGTTTTTCCTGGAGAGAAGTGGCTTCTTTGCTGCCCTTCTTGACACCAGGCCATCCTCCAAAAGTCTTGGCCTCACTGTGCGTGCAGATGCACTCACCTGCCTGCCTGCTGCCATTCCTGAGCAAGCTCTGTACTGGTGGTGCCCCGATTCTGCAGCTGAATCAACTTTAGGAGACGGTCCTGGCGCTTGCTGGACTTTCTTGGGCGCCCTGAAGCCTTCTTCACAACAATTGAACCACTCTCCTTGAAGTTCTTGATGAGCCAATAAATGGTTGATTTAGGTGCAATCTTACTGGCAGCAATATTCTTGCCTGTGAAGCCTTTTTTGTGCAAAGCAATGATGGCGGTACGTGTTTCCTTGCAGGTAGCCATGGTTGACAGAGGAAGAACAATGATTCCAAGCAATACCCTCCTTTTGAAGCTTCCAGTCTGTTATTCAAACTCAATCAGCATGACAGAGTGATCTCCAGCCTTGTCCTCGTCAACACTCACACCTGTGTTAAGGAGAGAGTCACTGACATCATGTCAGCTGGTCCTTTTGTGGCAGGGCTGAAATGCAGTGGAAATGTTTTTTGGGGGATTCAGTTCATTTCCATGGCAAAGAGGGACTTTGCAATTAATCTGATCACTCTTCATCACATTCTGGAGTATATGCAAATTGCCATCATACAAACTGAGGCAGCAGACTTTGTGAAAATTAATATTTGTGTCAATCTCAAAACCTTTGGCCACGACTGTAGTAACCAAGAAAGTGTTAAACAAATCAAAAATGTATTTTATTTAAAATTCTTCGAAGTAGCCGCCCTTTGCCTTGATGACAGCTGCACACTCTTGGCATGTTATTTCATAGTTTTGATGTCTTCACTACTATTATACAATGTAGAAAATAGTAAAAATAAAGAAAGACCCTTGAATGAGTAGGTGTGTCCAAACTTTTGACCGGTTGTGTGTGTGTCGTCATGCCAGGACTACCTGGCATGATGACTCCTTGCTGTCCCCAGTCCACCTGGCCATGCTGCTGCTCCAGTTTCAACTGTTCTGCCTGCGGCTACGGAACCCTGACCTGTTCACCGGACGTGCTTGTTGCACCCTCGACAATTACTATGATTATTATTATTTGACCATGCTGGTCATTTACAAACATTTTAACATCTTGACCATGTTCTGTTATAATATCCACCCGGCACAGCCAGAAGAGGACTGGCCACCCCTCATAGCCTGGTTCCTCTCTAGGTTTCTTCCTAGGTTTTTGGCCTTTCTCAGGAGTTTTTCCTAGGGAGTTTTTCCCAGCCACCGTGCTTCTTTCACATGCATTGCTTGCTGTTTGGGGTTTTAGGCTGGGTTTCTGTACAGCACTTTGAGATTTAAGCTGATGTACGAAGGGCTATATAAATACATTTGATTTGTGTGTGTGTGTGTGTGTGTGTGTGTGTGTGTGTGTGTGTGTGTGTGTGTGTACACACATTTGAAGTCGGAAGTTTACATACACCTTAGCCAAATACATTTAAACTCAGTTTTTCACAATTCCTGACATTTAATCCTAGTAGAAATTATTCCCTGTCTTAGGTCAGTTAGGATTACCACTTTATTTGAAGAATGTGAAATGTTAGAATAATACTAGAATACTAGAGAGAATGATTTATTTCAGCTTTTATACCTTTCATCACATTCCCAGTGAGTCAGAAGTTTACATGCACTCAATTAGTATTTGGTAGCATTGCTTTTAAATTGTTTAACTTGGGTCAAATGTTTTGGGAAGCCTTCCACAAGCTTCCCACAGTAAGTTGGGTGAATTTTGTCCCATTCCTTCTGACAGAGCTGGTGTAACTGAATCCGGTTTGTAGTCCTCCTTGCTTGCACACACTTTTTCAGTTCTGCCAACATATTTTCTATAGGATTGAGGTCAGGGCTTTGTGATGGCCACTCCAATACCTTGACTTTGTTGTCCTTAAGCCATTTTGCCACAACTTGGGAAGTATGCTTGGGGTCATTGTCCATTTGGAAGACCCATTTGTGACCAAGCTTAAACTTCCTGACTGATGTCTTGAGATGTTGCTTCAATATATCCACATAACTTTCCTTCCACATGACGTGCAACAGCCCTCCTGCAGCAAAGCACCCCCACAACATGATGCTGCCACCCCCGTGCTTCACGGTTGGGATGGTGTTCTTCGGCTTGCAAGCATCCCCCTTTTTCCTCCAAATATAATGATGGTCATTATGGCCAAACGGTTCGAATTTTGTTTCATCAGACCAGAGGATATTTCTCCAAAAAGTACAATCTTTGTCCCGATGTCCACTTGCAAACCGTAGTCTGGCTTTTTTATGGCGGTTTTGGAGCAGTGGCTTCTTCCTTGCTGAGCAGCCTTTCAGGTTATGTCGATATAGGACTCATTTTACTGTGGATATAGATACTTTTGTACCCGTTTCCTGCAGCATCTTCACAAGGTCCTTTGCTGCTGTTCTGGGATTGATTTGCACTTTTCGCACCAAAGTACGTTCATCTCTAGGAGACAGAACGCGTCTCCTTCCTGAGCGGTATGACGGCTGCGTGGTCCCATGGTGTTTATACTTGCGTACTATTGTTTGTACAGATGAACGTGGTACATTCAGGTGTTTGGTAATTGCTCCCAAGGATGAACCAGACTTGTAGAGGTCTACAAAAAAAAATTCTGAGGTCTTGGCTGAATTATTTTATTTTCCCATGATGTCAAGCAAATAGGCACTGAGTTTGAAGGTAGGCCTTGAAATTCATCCACAGGTACACCTCCAATTGACTCAAATGATGTCAATTAGCCTATCAGAAGCTTCTAAAGCCATGACATCATTTTCTGGAATTTTCCAAGCTGTTTAAAGGCACAGTCAACTTATTGTAAGTAAACTTCTGACCCACTGGAATTGTGATACAGTGAATTATAAGTTAAATAATCTGACTGTAAACAATTGTTGGAACAATTACTTGTTGTCATGCACAAAGTAGATGTCCTAACCGACTTGCCCAAACTGTAGTTTGTTAACAAGAAATTTGTGGAGTGGTTGAAAAACAAGTTTTAATGACTCCAACCTAAGTGTATGTAAACTTCCGATTTCAAGTGTGTGTGTGTGTGTGTGTGTGTGTGTGTGTGTGTGTGTGTTAAATAAATAAATAAATATTTGGACAGTGATCAGTAGAAACACATTAAGTAATCGTCCAATGCATTGCTGTAATATTTTTAGCTACTGCTAATTTTCAACACCATCCCCATGGGTTCTAAAAAAATAAGAAACAATTAAAAATCACATCAGTATCTTATCACAATTACATGTACAAAGAAATATTTCATTGTATAATTAGATGCACAAAGCAAATGTCATTCATATACAGAGTGTACAAAACATTATGAACACCTGCTCTTTCCATGACATGGACCAGGGATGGGCAACTTTCATGAGACCAATTCTACTGATTTTGACTACTTTCGAGTCCATATTAGGAAGGTGTTCTTAATGTTTTGTACACTGTGTATACCCCTAATGTTTACAACTTGGATTCATGAACACAGTTGTAAGTATTGGCATTTTTGGATTGACACATGAAACTAGTTCAGTGCTTGTTTGTCTTCTGTTAATTAAAGCTGGAATCCTTAATTGGTGAAACTGCAATGTCTGTTTGGGGAAATTACTGCAAACAACAAACAGTTCCCCACACACATTAGGACAGCAGAATATGCATTGCAATTTATTTTACCACGCTACTGAATTCTCCTCTGTTTCATCAACAAAACGATAACTAAGGCGCTGGGGGCGAACAGTGGAGTTGTCTCCCCTAACGGGGATTCCATCTAAGTGTTTTTCTGACCTGTGCTCGACCAATAGCAGAGGTCTCTAGGAAGAATCAGATCCTCTGTGGCTTCTGCCCTGTTGTGTCATGAACCAGTTAATTTACCCCTCCCTCTCACTGCATGGCTTGCATCTGCAGCGCTGTCCAATGATCTGTTATTACCCCACCACAGAGCAACACCACTGTCATCAGATTATGATTATTTACTTTGGTGGGCTGGTGACTGGGCCTTATGGGTGGGTACACACACACACACACACACACACAGGCCTGGTCACTCTCACCGCACCCTGTCTTACTAGCTCAATGATGACACTAATGAGCATGCCCACTGTCGTCTCTAATCCTCTTCGTGTGTGTGTGTGTGTGTGTGTGTGTCATGGAGCACGTCACTCCAGGGCTGTATGGCAGTGAGGTGGACAGGATAGATTGTACCCATCATGGAGTCAGTGACGCAGGCCTAATGTGACTCCTCATATGAAAGACCTCATGATATTTCTGAACGTTCTAAAGATTTGTCTTCTTGACAGTGTGTCGCCGCTTAGAAACATGACTCATTTGTCCCTGAAACATCAAATGTGTTTGAGCACCTACTTGGTTTGGTTTTAGTCTCCGATCATCTGAATGACTCCTCTCCTCCTCTGCAGGTCATGAGTGCCTCTAGGAGGGCACCTGTGGAGAACGACCGCACCTGTCCAAAACCCCGCCTGGGTCCTGCCCTGTTCCCTGGCCCCGGCCTCCACTATGAGTAAGTACCTATAACCCTTCACCATGCCCCTCAACAACACAGCCAGGGCTATCATAGGTCACTACCCTTCTCCCACCATCTTGCCGGCCAGAACCGTACTGTGCTGGTGAGCACGGTTCAGCACTGTTCTGTTCACTAGTGGGAAAAGTCATTTTTATCGGTGGTAGCTATTTGATGTACCATCCAGACGGAGAGAAGCTGGAGAAAAGAGAAGTAGCTCTGAGCTGTGGTCCACAGCGCTCCACTACATGTGGCCTATGGATGCATCATGTGGAGAGGTGTTAAATGGGCTCAGTCTGCACCTCCTCCTTCCTGCTGCCTGTGGCTGAACCATATGGCAGAGAGGAGAGAGAGCCGCGTCCTCGCCACGGCAATCACCCATCAATCAGCCCCGCAATGCATGATGGTAGCGGGATGCACACTCCATTTTGTGTGTGTGTGTGTGTGTGCCTGGGCCATCTTTGTCCATGGTGTTGAATCTGACAGTGTCTGAAGGGACATGCTGCATTCTATGGAAAAGTGAGCTGTGAATCACAGCGTGTCTGAGCTTCTGTTCAGTTCTGTGTTAAGTTATTGCACTTGGAGTGTGTCTTGGCTCAGAATGCATGGGCACTAATTAAGAGCTTCGGGTGTGTCTGTTTTGCTGAGTGTGAATTAAGTTAGGAATGAAAAGGTGCGTCCACTCAGGACTAAAGCTTTGTTTGTCCAACGTTATCTGGCTGTTATCTGGATATCTTCTTTAAAAGGGGACTTTTCCCATGGCTCTTTATCAAGTCAAATTCCAGATTCAACAAAGCAAAAATATTTAAGAGCATTTCAGATAGAATGTATTGCATAGAGCTGGCCTGATTGCCCAGTATATCCACGTTCTACTATAATAGACATGTCCGTTCCATACAGTGTATTTCTATCTGCAGTGCTCTGAGTAGGCCAGGTCTCTGGCTGATGCTGAAGGGTTGCTAGTAGGTTACCGGGGCAACCCTGTGCATGTGAGGTGTTTACTGTAAGGTGATTGGATTAGCAAGATGCTGTGGAGGGGAGTGATGAGAACTTGAACTCGACTACTGCCTTTTCCTCTGCACGCTCCGACGCTCATAAACATGCAGGGGAAGCACGTGGGACAGGGTGCACGTGGGACAGGGTGCACGTGGGACAGGGTGCACGTGGGACAGGGTGCACGTGGTCTGTGCTTATGGTCCACAAGGTGTCTGATTTTGAGTGATGGATGAAAATGTAATTGATAGTAACAGGCTAGAGACACCTGCCAGGAACGTGATGCTAAGCAGGTGTTTATAGCTTAGGACCGCTGCTCTGTGCTCTCACCCTGCAGGACTGGGCTGTTAGGGTTAGGAGAGGCTGTCGGGGTTAGGAGAGGCTGTCGGGGGATAGGAGAGGCTGTCGGGGGATAGGAGAGGCTGTCGGGGGATAGGAGAGGCTGTCGGGGGATAGGAGAGGCTGTCGGGGGATAGGAGAGGCTGTCGGGGGATAGGAGAGGCTGTCGGGGGATAGGAGAGGCTGTCGGGGGATAGGAGAGGCTGTCGGGGATAGGAGAGGCTGTGGGGGATAGGAGAGGCTGTTGGGGGATAGGAGAGGCTGTCGGGGTTAGGAGAGGCTGTCGGGGTTAGGAGAGGCTGTCGGGGGATAGGAGAGGCTGTCGGGGGATAGGAGAGGCTGTCGGGGGATAGGAGAGGCTGTCGGGGGATAGGAGAGGCTGTCGGGGGATAGGAGAGGCTGTCGGGGGATAGGAGAGGCTGTCGGGGGATAGGAGAGGCTGTCGGGGGATAGGAGAGGCTGTCGGGGGATAGGAGAGGCTGTCGGGGGATAGGAGAGGCTGTCGGGGGTTAGGAGAGGCTGTCGGGGGTTAGGAGAGGCTGTCGGGGGTTAGGAGAGGCTGTCGGGGGTTAGGAGAGGCTGTCGGGGGTTAGGAGAGGATTGGGTGGGAAACCACTCTTGGACCACACCTGGTGATTCCTCACCAAAGTAGCCCCAAAAAAAGACTGATTTAAAAACAAATAATAATTATGACATTTCACAGAGCAGCGGCTGTAAGTGTGTGTGTGTGTGGGTGTGTCTTTTGGAGGAAGGATTGTTGACATTAGTTTATTAAAGCAGAATTGAAGTTACCCAGGTCTCCTTTAAGACTCCTTAGTGTTTCATCTGTAGGTGTTACAAAGTAAAAGTTGGTGCCATATGATGCTTTGCCGCTTGCTCTGTGATATGAATAGTACTTTGATTTCAATAACACATTTCTTACATTTCACTATTAAAAAATATAAACATGATTATAGAAAATATACACATTTTTCTTTATTGTTTTACATAATATACTGCTCAAAAAATAAAGGGAACACTTAAACAACACATCCTAGATCTGAATGAAAGAAATAATCTTATTAAATACTTTTTTCTTTACATAGTTGAATGTGCTGACAACAAAATCACACAAAAATAATCAATGGAAATCCATGTACAGCTCGCATTGATGTGCCATTCTGGATGAGCTGCACTACCTGAGCCACTTGTGTGGGTTGTAGACTCCGTCTCATGCTACCACTAGAGTGAAAGCACCGCCAGCATTCAAAAGTGACCAAAACATCAGCCAGGAAGCATAAGAACTGAGAAGTGGTCTGTGGTCCCCACCTGCAGAACCACTCCTTTATTGGGGGTGTCTTGCTAATTGCCTATAATTTCCACCTGTTGTCTATTCCATTTGCACAACAGCATGTGAAATTTATTGTCAATCAGTGTTGCTTCCTAAGTGGACAGTTTGATTTCACAGAAGTGTGATTGACTTGGAGTTACATTGTGTTGTTTAAGTGTTCCCTTTATTTTTTTGAGCAGTGTATATTCTACAGCCATATCAAAGTTCCAGAGTGTGTATGTCAATAGTGTATCAGGAAAGTGTGTGTGTGTGTGTCTCTCTGTTCTGTGCTCAGGCCCTGCGTAGCCTATCACCAAGTCCCCACTTTTCCTGCTCTGATAAATGCTGCAAGGCCTTTCCAGCTTTGATCCCTTACTTCAGTCAGAACACAAATAGCACAGCTACAGAGTCAGTCAGGCTGCACCAAAACAACAACCACTAACAACCCAAACCCCTAACATACCCCTAACATACCCCTAACATATCACCCTGTTGAAACCCCACAGGAAGCTGATGGTACGGTCACGTATTGTACTCTGGGACCCCAATGTGCTTTGTTTAATCCCTTGTTATTATTTATCTGTGCCTCTGGTAAATTCAGTCAGTGATTGTGCCCTCTGGTTGATATCCCTAGCTAATTACCCTAATTAGCCTCCGCCCGCCCGTTAGCCTGTAGGATGGGGAGATGAGAGGGGGGGGTTTGCTCTCTCTTAATGAGTCTGTTAATGAGCGGCGGTCGATGGAGGATGACTTGTTCTGGATGGAGTCATTTCCTGTGCATTTGGAAAGGAAGAGTGGAGAGGACAGAGAGAGGACAGAGAGAGGACAGAGAGAGGACAGAGAGAGGACAGGAGTTGTCTCTGCAACACACACAGTTTTGACAGATACACGATGTGTTGGTAAAAAATAAAAACCTGCTTTCTGTTTTAATGTGAAACACGCGTTCTCCCAGTGAAGAGTAGCTCTGTCTTGGCCTTGAAATGGCTGGACTGTGAATGCTTCCACACAGGCCCTTAGGTTAGTGCAGAGGTCTTTCAGTAGTGTAGGTATGAAAGGAACCAGAGTATTCTCTCCACCCCCCCTCCCTACTGACCAGGCAGGTAGAGATGAAAGGGGGACTGATGTATGTTACCAGATGTCTAGATATCACCTGCCTTCTCTCTGTCTGTCTCTGCCCCCCCCCCCCCCCTCTCTCTGTCTCGGCACTGATAAAGCAGAAGTCTCCAACCCCTGGTTCTATCTCTTGGTGTAGGGCCAGGCCTGCTAACATCCCTCTGTCTCTTGGTGTAGGGCCAGGCCTGTTTAACATCCCTCTGTCTCTTGGTGTAGGGCCAGGCCTGTTTAACATCCCTCTGTCTCTTGGTGTAGGGCCAGGCCTGTTAACATCCCTCTGTCTCTTGGTGTAGGGCCAGGCCTCTGTCTCTTGGTGTAGGGCCAGGCCTGTTAACATCCCTCTGTCTCTTGGTGTAGGGCCAGGCCTGTTAACATCCCTCTGTTTCTTGGTGTAGGGCCAGGCCTGTTAACATCCCTCTGTCTCTTGGTGTAGGGCCAGGCCTGCTAACATCCCTCTGTCTCTTGGTGTAGGGCCAGGCCTGTTAACATCCCTCTGTCTCTTGGTGTAGGGCCAGGCCTGTTAACATCCCTCTGTTTCTTGGTGTAGGGCCAGGCCTGTTAACATCCCTCTGTCTCTTGGTGTAGGGCCAGGCCTGCTAACATCCCTCTGTCTCTTGGTGTAGGGCCAGGCCTGTTAACATCCCTCTGTCTCTTGGTGTAGGGCCAGGCCTGCTAACATCCCTCTGTCTCTTGGTGTAGGGCCAGGCCTGTTAACATCCCTCTGTCTCTTGGTGTAGGGCCAGGCCTGCTAACATCCCTCTGTCTCTTGGTGTAGGGCCAGGCCTGTTAACATCCCTCTGTCTCTTGGTGTAGGGCCAGGCCTGCTAACATCCCTCTGTCTCTTGGTGTAGGGCCAGGCCTGTTAACATCCCTCTGTCTCTTGGTGTAGGGCCAGGCCTGCTAACATCCCTCTGTCTCTTGGTGTAGGGCACAATGTCACAGGGATAATTACTAGAGAGAGAAGTATTTGTCTGAGGGACAAAGCTCATTTGTGTGGTACAGGCTGGACTAGTTAACCCATCACACACTGCCCCACGTGGGCTGTGTCCTGAACAAGTTGAGACGTTTTGAGTGTGGGAGAGTCCACATAGGTGTTAGTACATTATTTAGCTTATTTCTACAACATGTAAACGATTTATCTCACGTTGACGGTGTCACCTCTAACAGGCAGGACAGTTTGTAGTAGCTATAGATGGGTCGGCATGACAACAGCGCCATGCTTCAGTGGGGCGGAAGGCGGTGTGTTGTGATTCTGGATGGCCAGTTGGCGAGCAACAATGACAAGCTGCCGCCATGTGGGGAATCATGATACCATGTCTTGAGGTATTTTGACTGATGTCAGTGTTATTATGGCTACGTTTCGCTAGCTGGCTAACCAACAACTGTAACGATGTATTCCAGAGACAAGTGCTCGTTGTGCGAATGTATTCATGTTTTCAATAAACATTGGAGATGAAATATAGTTTACAGGTTGTCAACGTTCTAGGCCAACCCCGTCTGTTTTGCGTTGGTTTTGTTGCTAAACAACCAACCCGTCTATAAGCTGAGCAACAGGCTGCTGTGGGTTGTAGCTGCGACGGTATAGAGGTAGCAGTGTTGCTGTATCGCTTGTCCATTGCTGCAGTGCAGTATTCAACTAGTGTTATGTTTTGTGCTTTAGCACAGTAGTGTTTATGTCCTCTCCCATATCCTCTGATCTCACTTCCTCCTGTAGAGCTGTAATCTCAGTTCTGTTTTCACAATGGAACCAAGTCTCCCACTAGACTGACCTGGCTTCCTGTTTCTCTCTCTCTTTCTCTTTGCCTCGCTCTGCTTTTCTCTGTCGATGATGATGATGATGATGGTATGATGGCTGTTCTCCTAGGGCTGTGGTGTGTGTCGTTGAGGGGAACA